>NW_009608226.1:12562-126108 GCF_000690535.1 Cariama cristata
TGGCTACCTCAGAAAGTGATTTTCATGTTAATTTCGTATGTGAATTGTATTTAATGTGGTATCAGGGAAAAACTCCCTAATATAAGAGCCTGAAGATAATTTTTCCATGATCAGTTAGGAATTTTGGTCTAATCTGCCTTTGCAGACTGAGCAGATATTTCGACAGCAGCTACGCAGTGTAAGCATTGCAAATCTGGATGTAGGGAATGACAAGATATCTCCCTGTTCAGCCCATTTCCAGTGCTTCTCCCTCCCTTTCGCTGCCTGAAGCCTGGGACCCGAGTCCCGTGAGCCCTAAGGCATCCACACCCCAGGCTTACAGAAAGTGGCACAGCAGTGCCTAGAGGTGACCGACACGAGCTTCCCAAGGAGTTCAGCAACGTCTCATTGATTTCCATTTTTTTCCAGATGTAAAACTAGAGGTTCAAAGATGGGAATCGATTTTCTAGGTGCTGTGTGAACCAACTTTGCAAGCAAGGGAACTTCTTTTTATCAAAGAGATAAAAATGAACAAATTGGAAATCCCAGCAAAAGGGCTGATCTTGACTGCAAGACTGAAAACAGTGTCCTTAGTATTGCTCCCATAAAAGCTCCAATCCTACCTTGCACATTGAATTAACTCTGAAATAAGTCCACCACCTTCACCAGAGATTCCCAGTCTAAAGGTGAAAGCAAACTGTCAAACAGGAGGGTGATGCTGAGGTCTGGTGCTGCTCTCAGCTGTAACAGTAGCAGGGTCCTAAATTCAATGGCTTAGTGTGACCTATTCAAATGGTATTTTCTCTGCCCAAATAACTGATCCTTAATGAAGCTATTTATGTAAGGAAATTAAATTAAAAAGGAATGTTAGTCACCTGGGTGTTGCCACACGGCTGTAATGTGCATCTGGGAGACCTGAGACTCATAAATTGTATACAACACACTGAATGGAGGTCTTTAGCCTATATAATAAAGTGGCAACTAGTTTCATATTAAAGATATTACACATACACAGAGGCACAAACAAAATGTCATATTCTCCATTTCCTGTGTATAAATCTCTGCTCACAGCAAAGCCGAAGAATGTAGGGTAGGAGCAAGGGGGTTATGATATCAAGGGGAAAGGTTTGGGACTGAAAAGTAACCAACAACTTTGCACCCACAGCTTTCAGGGCTGGAGGTAAGAGGCAGACACCAATCCAGAAGCACAAGCCACTGTGGCCACAGTTACAGCTTGAGTCTTCAGAGACTTAGGGTGAAGCAGGGTGCTCAGCATCTCTGAAAACCAAATCATCAATTGCCCAATGCTAAACAGTACAGACCATCATATTAACAGAGAAGGCAGAGTTCAAGGCCAGGTTATGCTCTCTTTCAAAAACCTATGGCCAAAGATGCAGCAACTGCAGGGTAAGAGAAGGCAAAGAGATGCTGACCATCAAGTCGTGTTTGACACCAAGCTGGCTGCTACAACCAGAATTCAAGGTACACAAGGCTTGTCTGGGAAACACATACTCACACCATCTTCCTCAAAATATAGAAGGCAAATCCACATATCATAGCAGCTCAGATACCTCAATAAACCTGGCTCTGTACCACAGAGCTTTAGCACGGCTCCACAAATGCATCTTGACTTCAGACTGGGATAGATACGAAATACGTAAACCCACACAGCCAATTCCTGAGCACACCTACGCTGCCAGGTAGGAGCGGTTTTGAATCACGAGCAGACGACCCCAGCTTGGCTCTGCACAAACACAATATGGACACACAGGATTAGCTATCCAGGCCCCACCTCCATTCAGCAAAAAGCAAACTCACCCTCAACATGTCTTAGATATGTGGATTATACATGCCTCCTCCTCTTCGCTGCACACTGAAGACAACATTACAACTGTATTAACTCCTAAATGGCTGAAGTCAAGTGAGATACAGTCCCTTTTCTCCCCACTTTCAAGTTTAAGCTATAGCAAGGCTTCCAGGCACCTCTGACCAGCAAACTCTGAGCCCAAGGCTTTCCTTCCTTCAGCACACTGAGGGACCTACTCTTCATCGTGCAAATGGCCACAGCTATTGCTAATCCCCAGGAGGATACACCCTCAATTAGAAGCCATTCATCAGTTTACGCATGATCACATCTTAACCCCAGGAAACACGGCAGTACCAGGCTCCAAGCACCTCGGGAAAGATAGTTCTGGTGCAAAAAGGTTTATAAGACACAGGACTGCACAAACCCATTTGCCTTCCCCAGTGCTTTGCTGGCAGATGGAGCTAATGCTTAATTAACATGAGTGATTTATTAACTTATAAAGTCAGATTAAACGAGTGTTTGGAGCTGAATGGCTGTGAGGCTTTGAAAGGGGAAAGTGATTCGCACTATTTAGCCAGCTGAGACAAAAGTCACACGGTGTGAACCCACAGTACTAATTTCTCCAGATTAAAAATAATACATTTCTAGGAAAAGGACATTATTAGCATCTGGCAGATGTATCGATTAGGAGGAATGCCTGATTCATATAGGCACACAGTCCACATTCGTTTCTAAACAGAGCAGAGGAGATTACTTAAGACCCTGTATTTTCTCCAAGGCAGTTGTCACACGGGGTCTGCAGGGGCTTCAGACCCACTCGGGCAGATACAAAGCTCCAGTGGCTTCCACCGCAGGTCACCATCACAGTGCGACCGTATCCATGCCCAAAACATGGTTCTTATCAACGTGTTAACTTCTCCCTAATTGAATAAACAACCTAATAGCCAGAACCTGGATGAAAGTCTTCCCTCTTCCAAAAGGAAACTTTGGAAATAAAAAATGAGGAAAGCAATAGGAACCAATATTTACATGTTCTTGTCTGTCACCCAGTTATTTTGTTTTCTGTGACACTTGTCAATGGGGGAAAAACTTGCATCATCTGATGTGTTAAACTGACAGATTCTTAACTTCTACCTGTGACAAGATTAGATTGCAGTACTGGCAGGGATACACTCTTGATATATAGTCACCAGGATCTGGGGAGTTGTACAGAGAAATAAATGGTGCCCTTTAGATCTTTATTCAGCCTAACTGTATGTAGGGAAGCTTATAAAATAGAGAGAAAAAAAGAGTAAATTCTCAAGCTGACCTTGGACTCATGGTGGAAGTGATCCTGCAGAGATATGAAGGATACAGATCAAAGGATTTAATGTCACAGATTTATGAAACTTGTGTTTCTGAGGCCAGGTGTTCCCTTTTCCACACCTGCCTCTCCCCCTTTCCTCTTGATCCCTCAGCATCCTCCTGCACAAGGATGGAGGCATCGGGCAAAAGACCTGCATCAGCTAACCAAGCACCTGCTTCTAATGAACCTCATCCCAGAGAGGGGGAAAAGTGTGGAGCTATAAAAGGTTTCCCTTGGTATTACTAAAGGTTAGGGTTTTGATAGAGGCAGGACCATGTTCCCAAAGCAAAATGGTAATTTGGGAGTGGCTTTGATTCAGCGGCTGCTTTTGCAGGGATTTTGTTGTAGTGCACATGTGATTGGGGTTCAAGAAGGATGGACAGTGAGGTGGGGTAAGGGAGCTCACTTGCAATGTTTGAAAACTCCCGATATATAGGGCCCAGAGGTGCCCAGCAGTGAGCAAGGATGGTGGATATGTAGCATCTTCTCAGGAGCAGCAGTGGAAGATGCTGAGATTCACAGATAATGCACTGCTTTTTCAATTTGTGGGTGGAAAGATGTGGAAATGAAAAGAGCATTTTGGTTCAACCTAAGCTGGCTTTGGAGGAGGTCTACAGGGAAGTCTCAATGAAATTAAAACATAAGCAAAATTTTCATTTCAGTCAAACTGTGCTTTTTGCTCAAGCCTAAAATGAGGTACTTCAGTGTTGAAAGTTTTCCTTTTCTAAACTTGCTTAGATTAAAACTCCTCTTAAATGACTAATTTCCAATTGGAAACAAAAACTGGAAGGATTTTGTCTTGAAATGGCTGAAACAAATATTTGGTGGTTTTGCCTTCTTTTCTGTTTTGGTTTGTTTGTTGTTTTTTTTTTTTCCCCCTGCATAGAGCAAAGGATGTCCTTTGACCACCAGGTGAGTTTTTATAGCTAAATTGTCTCACCTACCTAAAGATGGTGGGTTTGTATCCACCAACTCCAAGATGCTCACAAAGTGATGCCGAACAGAGAAAATAGTTTGCTCTCCTGGAGCAGGTATGCTCACCTCCCCACCCACCCCATCCAGTTGTCCAGCACAATTAAGACAATCTGGCTCCTGTATTAACAGTGCCCTGTGAAGCGACAGAGCAAACAACATATCCAACCTCCTTTCAATACTCAACTGCTTTTACAGCTTATTTTTATCTTTGACAGGAGAGAGTCCAGCTTAAGACCAGGGCATGTACTTGCGCTTCTGGCTCTGCACTTAGTTTTTCTAACCACTTCATCAACACGCCCTCAGATTGGCTTAAACCGGGAGTAAATTTCTATTCCTCCCTGCTGGCCAGTGAACAAGCAAAGGTAGCCAAGCTCCCCGTTTCCTCCTGGCCCACCGATTCCCCCCTTTCCCATCTGCTGCCAGCAAACAGCAACACCGAACGCCTGGTGTGAAAGGCTGCATGGTGTGAAGGCGGTTGGAAATGCAGGTTGCTGGTTCCTGGCATGGTCCAAAATTCAAGGCACAATCAAACCCATAGAGAGCCACTAGCAAATCGCTCGAGCTATTTTTTTATGAGACACTTTAGCCAGCCCTCTTTTCATATCCTTTACGAGGCTGCCTTCAGCCCTACTAATAGTAAAAACTCCGAGTTATGGAAATCATAAGAAAGAAATTATGTATGGAAAAATCATTACATTATAAATTGGTTCCACTGTTCAAAACATGTAGGAAATGGGGCATATAAAACTCAGATGGTGTTGCAGACTTTGATACAAGGTTCATTATTACACCGTGACACAAATGAAATATGTGCTAACATACTGCCAGCTAATTTGCCTTTATTTACAATGCAGACCCATCACTGGGCAACTTCATAAATTTCATTGACCTGGGTGATTTCTCTGATTGAATGTGACAGCCCGCACAGAAACGCACATGCAGAGAAGCACAGGTCTTGTATCTTCAGGGCTGCGCAGTTCTGAATGTGTCCCCCCACCTCATTCAAAAATAATAGCCATCTCCCTGTTTTCTCCTAATAATTTCAGATTTCATCCCCTTACTAGACTATTGAAATGTTGTTATTCAGTTCTACACATGTTGTTTGTCTCTGTGTTTTTTAAAGACCTAATTGAGGTAGGAGGCAGGAAAACCGGACAAGAAAGTTTTTGACAAAATATTCTTTGTTAGAAAATACCAATTGGTTAAAATTGGAAAATTTCCACGGAAATGCATCAGTTCTCATTAAACTTTCATCATAAAATATTCTGAAGCCAACAAGGGAATTTCAACAGCCACAGGCCAATGCCTGACGCTGTCCCCTGGGAAAAGGGACATCTAAGAAGACCCTCTTAACTGTGATGGCTATGCAGGATGCTTCCCTGGGAAAAAAAAGGAAAACCAAGGGATTACACTTAGCCACGACTGTGAATTAGATCTGATAAGAAGGGCAACAGACTGAGAAGAAAAGAAATGGACAGAGCTGACACAAGGTACCAACTGGATGTCTAGTTTTCTTTAGAAAAACTTGTTTTAATTAAATGGTTTAAAATTAAATCATAGTCATTATGAAAATATTTCTTTACTGGAAAAATTCAGGGAAGTATTTTTTTAAGATTCAAGTGGTCTGTTTCCATACTTCCACTGAGTTTCTTCCTGCAAAATTACTTTATTTAAAATAGACTCTACATTCTATTAAATTATAAGAGGTTGAAATCTGAATGAAGTGCTTTGAATATATTGAAAATGTTTAAAATGACCCAAAACCAATTCTGCTTTTTTTGTTCCAACACGGAACAAAATTTCTTTTGCTTGCTTCCCAAAACCTCAACAAATTGGAAAATCCATTTGCCATGTAGTTCTACTCACAGCAAGGATGTCAAGAAATCTCATTTATTAATGCCTAGATGGTGTCTGAATTGAAGAAGTGCTGTCAAAATGTAAAGCATTATGAAGCTCTTCAAATCTCCCGTTCGATTTTGCAGAACGAAGGCGCCTGGTTCTCAGTTGAGGCCAAGATCTCAGTGCTGCCATCGTCAGGGAGCATTCCCGTTAATAAAGCCCTGGACCACCATCCGAATTTCTCTCTGCCTACCAAAGCTAACCCCTAATTTTGAAGACGCTGAATTTGTCGATTCTCAGGTTACAGTACTCCTGCCTGTGAGGGTCTTTTTATTTTTTTTTTTTTTATCTGAGGCATGCTGACAGACTGGAGGCCTTTACATCTTGCTGTGTATATCTTCTTTCACATCTTTCACCATCATTTTAAATGAAATCATGTACTGAGTGAAAGGGAGGAGAGGATGCAGTGCACGGCAGTCGAGGAAACCCTGCTAGCTTCTGACAATGCTTGGGGTATACGATGGACCTGCATGTGAAACGATTTGTCACTGAGGTCCTATAGTGAAGGACTGACAAAATCATTACTTGCAGTCTGTAAATTGGTGGGGAAAACCTTTAAGACCCGCAGGCTCGCATGGGCTAAAGGACCTCCATGTCAGATTAAAAGTACAAAAAAGCAGCTGAAGGTAGGTGGGATTAGAGTTTGGGGATTTTTGCTCACAAGAGGACTTGAGGCCCCACTCACACTTAAAGAAGCCAAGATGCCTGGCTACTATGGAGGTAAAAATAAAGCATCCTGCATTGCGAACACCACGTCAAGGACTTGCGTAAAGGAAAGGTGCTTCTCACCACCTCTGCTCATCCGCTTATTGTCTTACTTGCCACGGCCAGAGGCTCGAAGCCAGCTCACTCACCAAGCCAGCGACCAGCCTGCCTGAATTTGGCATGGGATGGAGAGCTGGCTGTTGGTCTGTCCTTACAGACCAGCTTTGTACCTACTGAGGACAATCTGCCAGGTAAAACAGCTCCCTTGCCATTTTGAGTTAGTGCTCAGCACAGTCCCACCTTGGGCCCCACTGGTAACTACTCAGCTCCCAAACCCATCTGGTACCCAGCTGCTGCTGCCAGGAATACTGGAGGTATTTTTCATGGGGCACATTTCACCAAATGGGCAACCCTCTGGAGAGAGTTGCTCAATTCACTACAATTCAGGTAGTTTCCAAGGCCTTGCAGTAGATGCACAGATGACACAGCTCTGGAGCGATGGTCAGGAGCAAGTGAGATCTGTTAGCTGCTGGGGCACTTCCCACCCACGCAGGGGCTTCCTTGGCAGGCAGAGGACCTCCCACAGCCCGTCTGAAGGCAGCCTGTGGGCAGCCTGTCCGAGCATGCCTGAGAAGGCACTAAACCACTTAACATCACACAAACACAAGGCAGGACCCCAGAGAGGATCCTGCAGCAGACCGAAGGCTGGGCTCACAGCCCAGCTCGCCGGTGGAGAGCCTGCAGCCCGCTGCCCCCATCACACCTAGAGCCGCTCTGCTTAGCCTCACCACATCACCTGGGTTTGCAGGCTGATCGCTACCTTCCGTGGGTTTCAAGACATGAAGTGCATCGTTTGCACCACAACCGCAGCAAACCAAGGTCTCGCATGCCATCACTGGTCCCTAATCCCACCTTCACTTGCTTACTTTAGAATAGTACAAGTCTAGCAAGTTTTGCACTGAGCATATGGCCCTGAATTCATACGATTTCCCTTTATTTTTAACTTAGCTTTTACAGCACCATTTAAATTATAATTTTTTTTTTAAATAAGGAAATTGCATCTTTAACGGAAATTAATCTCCCAATCCCCCTCAATAAACCTTTTGAAGCTCTGTATGACTATGACAGAGGTAGGTATTTTTAGAAGGACTGTGTGGTAATTTTCTTTGCAGCATTCAATAATTTACAATATCATAGCCGAAGGTAAAGATTTCCCTTAAGTATAATTTGGCATTAATCGGGCTTTCACAGGCATATTCATTGCAGACAGGGCACCAGCCTAGAACACAACTTTACCCTAAGGATCGCTGGGGAACTGCTGAGCTGAATAATACAGCCTTATGCAAATTCACAGTGAAGTAAAGCCTGGACAAAGACCTCCACCTCAGACGCAGCGACCTCCCTCCACGGGCCAACATCTCTCTCCAGGTGTGTCCAGGCGACACAGGGAAATGTGTGCAAGTAAGGAAGAGCCACATGCTCACCCCAAGCTGACATCGTCACTAAAATCATCCTTCCTGGTAGAGAGGCATGGGGAGGAACTGGTCCACAGTGTAGCAAATGCAGCTCGGGTACAGCAAGCCAAAACGATCTGCAATACACAGATTTATGAGGTTCTTTAATGATGCCTCCTGGACCCTCCCTTCTTTTCTTGTATTATTAAAGGATGGTATTTTGCAGTAAGACTAAGAGGGCTTAGACATAACCATTGCAAGGCTGTGTACTGGATCATGGTAAGAACAAAATCCTATATAAGGCATGAAAGAAATGCAAGGCAGAAGATGTCTGATTTACAGACTGCTCCTAAAATGTGTGTGCTATGCATGATCAAATACACTTCTTTACCAGAATGTCTCTCTCTCAAGGTGAATGCTCCTCAGTAATTTAAAGAAAAGCCATCTGAACCACAACACTACACTCACAAGGGAATAACTAACTATTTTATTACCTGGGCATTATGTCATGGCAGCTTTTAAAAAAAAAGTTGAATTCAGTATAGATGTATACAAGCAATGCACAGAATTAGCTTTTTTTTTTTTCCTGTGTGTCAGTTCTTGGCTATGGTATCTGGAGTTTCTCTTCTGAATTTTAAAGAAATCATTTGTTTAGAAGTTAAAGAATAGATTTTAACTAGCACCAAAAAGTCTGACAGAGGGACAAAAAGTTCAACCAAGCTCCTTATTTAATAAATCAATGGACATCACTGTAAAGAGAGGAGGCTGAAGCTGGCTCTCACCACCTGATCTCTTATTCCCATGTACCCTGTTAGCAGTTCTGCACGCAGTGGTGGCTATCACTAAAATTGCCAGAACAGCGAATTGTGTGGGAAATGTCAACATCTTGCAGCCTGCGTTCCCAGGAACCGAAATTTCTCAAGAACAGCAGTTCTGGAAGTTTTTTTGTTACAAATGTGTATAGAATTACAGGCTGTTACAACATACAATAAAATATTACTAGTAGAGAAATACAGAAAAAATATATAGAAAATAATTAAAAAGTAATAATTTATTAAACTCGCTATTTTAAAATGAATTTGTCTTTTTCAGAACCAAAGGTCACAATCGCTCTGCAACAAAAGTTTCCCAGCTGGCTTTTCTCCTTCTGAGAAATTTTGTCAAAATGGGCATAGTGTGGAGGAAAAAACTTGGATTTACTCAAAGAAAAAAAGCAGGTAAACATGAAATAACATTCAGCATCTGGCTCTGTCTGAGCTGCCGGGAGACACGCTGCTGTTTATTATGGACGCACATGGACCCACAGAACCGTAATCCCGTGTCCCCCTGGCGCACCCAGCCCTTTTCCAACCACAGAGAACATCTTAAACCAGCCAATATCCTCCTGCTTTCATTTTACACATGTATAACTTAATATGCAATTACACTGGGGTTTAAACTAACGACTTCTGGACCCAGAAGTCCTTGGATGGTGACTGGCAAGTGTCCAGGCAAAGAACATGGAAACAGAGGACTCCTAAAACTGTGACAGCAGGCACATGTGTGGTGGAAACACTCCCACCCCTCCTGCCCCCATCTGCTCAGGATCTCATCACAAAGACTGTCGTTATAATAACTTCATTATGGACCTTCTGGGGAAAGTGAGCTCCCAGCAAGGGTTTTGCTACAGCAGACAGGAAACTCGTTTGCTCCCCGCTAGAGTAAAGCCCTTTATAATTAATGCTGGGTAAATAAAGCGCTCATCTGTAAACACTTTTAATTAGAAATTGGTTAAAGCTAAACCCCCGTGACCACATTGGTCAGGGGGATTAGACGCACGTCAAGCTTTGCCCGATCAGCAAATAAGGGGCCCTTCAGTATCTTCAGTTCCTGTGCTGTGGGACTTCTTTCAGCTCCTATCACACGTCACTGCGCTGCTCCAGCCTGCTCTCCAGGCTCAATAGAGGATCAATATTTGTCTGTACTTTCCGAGCAAAAAGCCTCCTTGACACAGGCAGCATCTGTGTTTGAACAGTTACTTGCTAACACATAGCAGACTTTCACCAAAGAGATCTCGTGCCCGGCAGGTCAAGCTGGAGCGAGGGTCACCGAGTACCACAGGTGATTTCTGTGTTTGCTTAGTGTGATGCTCAGAGTGCAGCTATCAGAAAGGACTCACGTGAACGCTGCTCAGTGCTCCCAGGGCAGAATATATATTTCAGAAAAACAGTACATGGATAGGAAAAAATAAATAAAACCCCCTAACTACCTATATTACCATTTTCTATCCCTGTAGACGAACTGTGCCCGATGTCTCTAGTCTGCTGGTAATGCTAAAGGTTTTCTATCAGCGTGCCTGATAATATGCTGTCAGATTTCAGGGAGAAGGGACTTTCTCATCTGACTGCAGCCACCCCGCGTAGTCGCAGGTGTCACTTGTGTTTAGGGATAACAGCAGAAGCACGCAGGGACACGGGAAGTGTTTCCAACAGAGACGGTTCTTGCTCTGATGAGGCGATGCCAGCCTGACAAAATGTGTGCATTGCAATGGTTTGTCTCCATTATGGAAAAGAAACAAGAAGGCTCTGCTTGAAATTGCACTGGAGGCACAAACCTGCCCTCCCCAAGACATCCAGCACAACACTGACTTGCAGAAACGTGTCCTCTCGTCTGTACTTGAAGGAACACTGATCACCCCTGCACCCTCTCCTCTCCATGCTCTACGCCCTAGCCCAAAGTTGTTCCTCATGGAGGAAAACTCCTGTCCATACCTTTATTCAGCTGTACTGCTGCTGATCTCTATCTGACAGCTGAATCGCCAAATGTAAGTCAACACCAAGCTTTATTAGATCCTCCCCTTGCCTCTGCTGCCCGCGGCTCGACAATGGTTTGAACTGCAGGAGAACGGAGAGGTCCTGAATGCCATGAAACACGAGATGCCAGCATAGCGTAAGTGAGTACACACAGGAATAACACCTGGGTGTCACTTTTAGAGATGGGGAAACTGAGGCACAGGAGGTCAAGGAGATGTGCCCATGCCTGGCCAGTGTCAGAAACCATTTCTGCTGAGCCCCAGCCCAGCACTGCCCCAGGTAACGCTCTCCCACGCCTCCTGTCTTCTTTGTTCAACCTTGTTAGCCTCTTCTTAAAAAAAAGGAATAACCTTTTTGAGCATAAGATAGGACTTCTCCAGCAGCACCTCCTCTTGCCCTGGAGGCCCACTGACTGAAGCCATCAAGCTGTGTGTTGAAGCCCAGCTGGGCGTGGGGAAGCAGGACATCAGAGTCATGAAGAGGAGCATGGCCAGAGCATGCCACACCGGAGAGACAACCTCACCTACCAGATAATTCCTGGCCCATGACTCCCAAAACCTGTTTTTTTCTATTCCCAGCTCTCTCATGGACTTTGTGCGTGTTAACTTGACTTCTCTTTTCCTCTTCCACATTTTCTTTCTGTGTTGGCAGTTTAACTCCAGTGCCTGGAGGGCAGGGGTGGTCCCGAGGGCTGTGCTCACTTATTCCCTTCCAGCTGCAGCTGCTCCAGCCCAGAGACAATCTCCTTGCAGATGCACAGCCATGCTGCTGGAGATGGTGCTGGGACTGGCCAGCTCAGCTGTGCCTTAAAGCCCTCCCAAACCCATTGCCCTCCAAATGCGCAGAGCTAGCACACATCTACTAGTTCAAAGACGGCTTACTTGGACTGAGATGAACTCAGATGCTCATGGGAGCACGTAGACGGTTGTAACTTCAAAGCTGGCCCTGCTTTCACTGACGGATTGGACTAGAGACCTCTGGAGATGCCTTCCAAGCTGAATTGTGCTGTGACGCTGAAGGGATTTCTACCTTTGTCTTACACATGGATCACCTCCAGCCAGCCTGGCTGCAGCTCGAGCGAGACTCAAACTCAAGCCTCTGCTGCATTGGTAACTGACAAGCAGGTCTCTCCGCTCATAACTACACACTTCAGAGACAAGTTGCTCCAAGGCAAGTCTGTCCTGAAATAACATCTGTCTTGCCACCATCATCACCTGTGTTTTTGCTTTCTCCCACGTCCAGCTGGAGGCAAGGCCCAGTTCTAGCAAAAGCTAGATTTGTTGTTAATGATGCCTCAGAAAATAAAGCCAAAACTACTCTATAGATCCCCAGCTGGCTTCTGATCAGAAAGCACTTAGTGGCAGCACATCAAATACGCCCACGTGCAGTACAGCTGTCTGGACAGACATCCCTCCCACCCAGTGATCCATTAGGAGTCAGGAAGTGGTGTTGGTTATGGGTATCTTGTGGGTTGGAAAGATTTTTGGAGACGTGGAATATGCCAGTCTTCCATCAGATACCCCATCACAGCTCCCAAGAACTTTTTGCAAGACAAGAAGCCTGGCCATCAGTGCAAAGGAGTCTGAACTGTTAAGCCCACCCCACTCCCCATCAACACTGAAGTTAGATCTCCCCCTGGGTCTAAGCCTCATCTTTGGAACAACTAAACTACCTGGAGCATTAGCTTCAGACATTCCTCAATTCAGCCTAACATCATCTGTCCTCCCCAAGTGGCCTAATGCCTACAACAGCAGTGTGATACGCAGCTGCTGGAGTGGCCTTCATCTGTGAGGTGGAGTCCACCACCACGTCTAGGACTAATAGTTCATAAAGGAACAACACCGCCGGCTTCTTACGGAGCTTCAGTAATGCAGGATTTGGCTCTTCATTTGGAAATGCCCTAAAGCAACCTCCTAAGTGGGGGCGGCAACATGGGCATGGTTTTCTCCAGAGATGGTTTCAAGTCGTCCTCCCAGCCAGAATTGAGATTTGAGGATTTCACAGACAACCACCCATTGCCACAGTAAAGCGAAGTATAAGTCTCTGGGATGCCTGTGGTTTCTGCACTCCTCTCTCCTAGCAGGAAGTATTTTAATGTTTATTTCAAATGCATAAACTATCCTCTAATGAAGAAAGGCAACAAAGAAATTTTCACATGGTCAAGAGCCTCCCTCCAAAGGCATTCTGTCTCTTAATTTATGACATATTCTCCCAATGTATTATTAATATGGCTATTATTAGTTCTTTTCAAAACTTTTTGTACTTCCAGTCCAGTAAAATAATTGAGCGTAAGCCCCCTCAGGCCTGTTGGTGAACAAAAGGGAACGGTGCCCATTTGGATTACCTAAACCCAGCAAGAAAGCTTTGATTTAACACCCCAGACTCGAAGCTCCCAGCCACCACTCCGCTGCCCTGGGATACAGTGTCATTGCTGCTCCCTGCTAGAAGGATCAGGGGCTTAACAGGAATTAGGGTGGAAAATTTAAGCTCAACCTGAGGTGTCTGCAACACAGGACTTTGCAGAGGAAGGAGGAGAGAGACAGGTTTCTTCTTTCCCTTCTTTCTCATCCAGGACCTGCCTCATTTCTCTTGCCCAGGTGTGGGAGGGGAGAAGGTAGTGTTATAGTATCTGTTATTAGTGTCGTTATTATCCTAATTGCATAATTATATATCATACATGCTTAAATGATAATAATACCTTTAACAGCAATTACAAAAAGATAATTAGTCTGCTTGCTAAAGAAAGCAGGAGCCTGGATACAGTGATGGAAGAGATCTCTGCCGGTCCTGTACGCCATGGTCCTGCCCGAGGAAGATGAACCATGGAAAAAGAGGCAAACTGGTGGGAAAGGAGGATGTGGTCACTCACAGGAGGAACTGAGTGCCTTCAAGGACAAGGTCTACATGGATAGTGACTTCAAGAACTGCTGAGACTTAACCTGTAAACTGCTGAGTCATCACTCCCAGAAGGGCTGTGCTGCAATGCCGTGACTCAGCAAGTCCTGGGTTTGCCACTTTGCAAGTCGCAAGTCGGCAGGTTGCAAGGGGCACGTTGTTCCCCAGAGCTTTGAACCCAGCCCTGTTCACTGTTGCCTTTCCAGTGTGCACATTAACCTGCACGGGGCCTGGGGTCCAGCAGGAACCACAGCCTTATCAAGGAGAGGGGAAAACAAATATAATTCCAGAAAATGAAACAAACAGAAGCATGAACGAGCCTAGCTGCTACAGCATTTTGTGTCCCAGGCCTGGTAGCACTGCGGGCTGTGCTAATGGGGCAGAACGAGGAAGGAAGGAAGAAAGTATTAACCCTTCATGTCCCATCCTTGGTTCACAAGAACAACTGAAATCACTTCATTTACATGGGAGTAAAATTGGGAGGGGAGAAGCCGTTCAGTTTACTACTCAGTATTCATGATGTGCCTTATACAAGGAGCAAAGATTGCACAAAGCACACCCAACATTCTTTTTTTCCCTAAAGTGCTGGCTTCAGTGTTCATCCAAAGGCAAAATCTAATGCGTTTGATCTGACCATATTTTTACAGCTCTGCAAATACACAGGGGTGCTTGTATGAAAATTAATTACCATGAAAGGCACCCAAGTTCAGAGGACTAGTCCCAGGCAAGCCTCCCTTATAAAACAGACATTCAGGATGTCAGGCATCCTTCCCAAAGACACAGCATAGAGGTTTGGGTGGTAGAGAGCTGAAGCTTAAGACCTCTGCTGGCAACACTTTCAAAATTCAGTGATTGCCCCACGTTGCAGAATTCTTTTCCCATTCGTGTTATTCAAAGCAGAAACTCAATGTGCATACAATATACACCAAAGTCAGGGCCAGATTTTTCACAGGAGCAATCAAAGGAGTGATTTTGGATTATGTCAGTTAAAGACAGTATGACTCATGGACTACACAGGCTAACACTTGGGGAGAAAACGTCTCAAGTCTGCATTCTTCATGAAACATGCAGCTAACCTGAATGGCCAGGGAGTTACTGTCTTGTGTATTTAACATCAAAAAATAAATCCAGGGGGCAGACATCTTCTTGAGAAAGCACATTTTAAACCAGCTTCAGTGTATCAGGCTGCATGAACATCATGGCCCCTCTTGCAACTGAAATGACTGTTCGTGTTTTCCTTCTCATCTTTCACGGGGCTGAGGAGAATGGGGTTATTTGGACTCACTCTGACATACTCTGTCTTAATCCTGGCCCTGCTTGCAGTGAACGGATATAACAAACTCTTCTGTTTGCGGACTTCAGATGTCTTCAGGATCAGGAAGGATTTCCTCCCTCGTACACACGCATACAATTGTCTAGAGGTTATTTTTGCTCTAGACTTTCTGTGGAAACACCAGAAGCTGTAACAGTGGAAGAGGAGAGTTTCAGCAGTCTAGATTAGTGCTGCAGGCTGGGTATAGAAAATCTATGCCTGACCAGTAGGCACAGTTTAAGTGCTCAGATACAATGACCTCCTTCTACTCCACCCCAGCCAAATCATCTGGGATGGTGGAGAATGGTCTGTTAGGGTTATCTAGGTGTGTATCACCTAAGCAGTCTTCTGCTGTTGTGGAAACCATCACCACGATATCTGCTGGCAGCCTGTAGTTTAGTCTCCTGGGATCTGTAATGCAGAGGTATCTTTAGGTCTAATATGGAATCACAGAAAATAAGCCAGTTCTTGACAGGTTGCATGCCTCATCTCCCCTGAAAAATCTCCCGTGGTGGAAGCTCAACATCTTGCCCAATCTATTCCCCATCTCCTGAAAAAAGACCTGACCAAGGTCAATCCTGACTCTCCTTGGCTGTACCTAAAGCCTTGTACTTCAAGTTCTGTACAGGTGGCAACAATTTACCTCCTGTCATTTTTTTGTCTTCTTTTTTTTTTTTTCCCTGCAGGGATTTCCACATTTCAAAATGGATATACTCAGGAAGAAGTTTATCTGGGCAAAACACTCTAAGAAGTGATTGCCGTCTTTTCCCTGCACTGTGCTTCACTCCCCAGCTCAGGTCATGAATTGGAAGCTTAAAGGAGCCCATTTGTACACCACACTTACATGTCTCCACCTCCCCTCATGGTATATTGCTCCTGACCTGAAGCATTTCTTGGTTCTCCCAAATTCCCATCTTCTTTTGCACTTTGCTCTCTGCCCAGACCTGTGCTTCAGTATTACAGGAATAGTGTGATGAGCTGCCAAGAGCAGTAACAAGGGACTCATAAACTTTCCCTCTCAGCCAGGAATAATACCCCAGGACTAGGAGTCCACTTGAATTGCAGACAGGAGGAGGGAAGGAATAGGGAACCTATTCGCTTGTTTTGCTGTTTAAATAAAAATATGTTCTCCTAGCTATATCCACACACTGCTTGGCAAGCACAGGAATATTAACCGACTTTGTTGGAAACGCTGACAGCACAACCCTGCAAGACATTCCTGAGCATGTGAAGCGTGCAAGACAGGGATCTGGAAATATGCACGCGTGTCTTTGTGTCTGTACGTGAAGAGATGCCCTTTGAGAACTTTTATGAAGACACAAGCACAACTTTGGATTCCCTCCCATTTCCTCTTTAGAACAGCTCAAGGTGAAATGGGTGGCTCAGCAGCATCCAGTCAGCAAAAAAGGTTCATGCTTCTCTCCGAGTCTTATGATATTTCCATCTTGCCTTCCCTGTTTGTGTTCACTTCTCTCCTTTGCCTGTCCCACTCTCCAGGACGGAGCATTTCGGAGGCTCCGTTCCAGCTGGAACAATGTTCATCTGAGCTTCGTGGTTTCTCGACCAGGCAAAAGTCAGGTCCAAGAGGACTTAAGGCTTTCCTCTAAGCCGTTACCAAAGTGTTAATATTACCACCCAGAAACTCTTTTGCTGCTGGATGCTTGTTAGGCCTGTAACCTTCTGTCCTCAGGGAAGCAATGGCTTCACACCAGCACACCAGCTGGCTGCCCCATTAAGTTCAGGTTCCTTGTACTCTCTCCCCAGAGGAGAAGATGGAGGGCATCAGCATCCTGTGCAGGCAGTTTAATGTATCAACATTTCATGGTGGTCATGAGAGCAGGGAATCTGTAGGATCATTACTATTCCACAGAGGGAGGCATGCAGAAACAGAGAACCATATAAATATATACAAATAAATACATACATACTTAAACCCCAAATCTCAAGTGTCCTAGAGTCTTGGCATTCCTTTAAAGAGATTTATTTCATCCATAAAATTTCCTGCAAGCTTGTGTTCTTGTAAAGCTGTAATACAGACTGTCAAGTCCGTTCTATGTGATTAAGGGAAGGAAATCTGCCAATGTCATCCAAGGGCAGTCATTAGAGGCAGGCAGAACCTCATGAGTCCACCTGGCTTCATCCAAGAGAAGCCTCTGGTGTGGCTTATGGTGCAATGACGCTCCTCCTGGCCACAGCACAACCTGTCGGGACACAAAGCTGGGAGAGGAAGAGGCACGTTTCCTTCCTTGCAATAAACAAAGCAAATCACTCTATGCCACCCCTAAGGAAAGTACCAACGTAATGAGCTTCAGTAGTTTTCAAATAGAGATCTCAATTTACCAAGCAAAAGAAGGGAAAGACCATCAGGCTTTATGTTACATGGAGAAACTGAGTCAGATATTTGCACAAAGCTTCACAGAAGAAAGCACAAGTAGTAGGGAATCCTCACTTTTTGGCTTCCTGGTCCAGGAAACCAGTGCACTGGGATACACATTGAATCATCCATCATGCAAATCCCTCTGGGCTGCTTTCATTAAAATGGCTTTTTTTCTGTGAGACAGAAAGCTGGACTTGGCTCTTTTGCCTATGACTGGGGTTTTTACTTCTGTCTCTGCCACCCATTTCTTGTGTGACCTAGTCTTGCTACAACTGCCCACACAGCCAAGCACGAAAAGTAACCAGTGCCAATCATGTAGGCTTAATTTCACAAGGGAGGAAAACAAAGTGGTAGGTACAACAATACTCTGTAGTGGAAAAGTCTCATACAGACCTGCTCTTTATCACGGCAGGATTTGGTCTTGCAGGGTTGTTATCCTGCTTCCAGATGCTACAGGAGAAGGTGTTAAAGTCTCAATCTGCTGTGAATGGTGTGATTTCTTCCTGACCTCAACCATTGTGAGCTTATGCCTGAAGCACCTGAACTGGTGGCCCATGTGATTCTATTTTCACTGGTGTAACTGCAGCTTTGCCTTGCTAAAAAATAATTGACCACAATATGAGAGATGTGTTGAAAGTCAAAGGTTAGCATGGCTAAAATGTGTCAAATTCAATTACCTGGGACAGAAAGAACTACTCCTACAGGAAGAAAAGGTGAGTTGCTTATGAAAGTGATGGATAGTCGTTTTCTGCTCTCTCTTCATTCTTTCCTTTTGGGTTTCATTGCTTTCAGGTGGTGTAATTTGACTAGCAGCTGCTGGGAAAGCCAACCTGGGCTACTCAGAGGCATGTCATGAGAAGGTTCTCTAATGTTTTTTACTATTGGGAGTGGTCTGACCTATCTGTTCCAAATGTAGCCTCCAACTCAGTAAGTTCTCAAAATGCCTGTCTGCCCCAAACTGGCCAGAAACGTGGGAAAAGATCACTGCACTTACATGCTGAATATATACCACAAGCTCCTGTCTGATGGCTGGGTGGGATCTCACCCCGTTCTTACAGACTAACACCATGATAGCGGCAAGATACCCATTTCTGAGAAGCAGTTCTGGATTAATGAGAAACATGGTTTGCTCAAGGGGCAGGATGGGGGCAGGATGGGCCCATGGCTAGAGCAGATGTGAGGCTGAATAATGAACGTGTATGACATAGCGCTTGTGTTTTGTGGCAAACAGTTTTACCTGCTTCTCCCCTGGAACCTCAGAAGGGTGCTGGGAGACACAGAAATACAGCAGGAAAACCATCACACTCACTGGTACAGGCTGCCCCCTGCTCCAGAACTAGTTCTCACGGTGGTGAATGTTAAAAGAGGAGAAAGGGAATGTTTCAGGAACTGAACAAGGAAATGAAGGAATTAAAGGGGGGAAAAACGTCAGATAGGAAAACACACTCCATGCAGACTTCAGAGGATTATATAATGAGCTATCGAAGCCAAATTCAGCCTGGGCTGGTTCATTGCCATTGAGAATTTGTATAGCCCAGTAACAGCACCTGTAATCAATCCATCTCACCATAAAATTCATCCCAAATGCTGCAAAATACCTTGTGTCATTCCCTTTGAGTTCCCTTATCTGTCACTTCATCATTTCCCCTGCTTACAGAGGAACAGGGTTCCCCTTCAAATCCATTAGCCATGTGGCCAGGGTGCCTGGGCTGCGTCTGCGCTGTGGCATTTTTGTATATATTGGCTGATGCGGAGGGACAGTATTTCTGTTTCTTCAGCTATATGAACCATGTATCAAATGCTCCATCAAAATCCTAAATTCACTTCAGACCATTAGGAAATTTCTTTCCTGGCCTTGTTAGTGGTGGCCTTGTTTCAACCCAAAAAGCAGATTTTTGATTGAAACAAAGACGGCACTTATGCAACTTCAGCATTGTGGGGAGCATTCTTCAGCAAATACCAGCACTTTTTTTTTCCCTATTTTGTTTTTGTTTCAAATGTGTCTTTCTCCTTCCTTTCCACTTCACACAGGAGAGGCTCACAAGGTCTGCAGAGATGTAGCACACTGGAAACCACTGCAGCCCTCCTGGTTACAAAACAACAATAAAAATAAAATATAATAAAATAATCCCTGGAATGGATGTGGCTAACCAGCTGTTGAAACCTGAGGTTGTGCTTGACTGAGCCATGATAGGAAAAAGACCCCCAGCTACTGAGCACGCTAAACAGCTCCGTATCCACCCTGCCTTTCTCCAATATCCTTGTCCCATATCTCCACTCACAAAACACGCACAGCAGATCATTAGCCCAGGGGCTGTTTGTTTTCACTGGGTTTTTGTTTTGGTTATAAAGCCCTAGCCCACAGTATCACGAGGTTCTCTGTAGTGTTGTGGTTATTCCCCTCACAGCCATCTGTGGATGGAGCGATGCTTTTCCAGCCTGTGTGCACACACAGATCGTTAGCATGCTCCCATCCTGGCTATAGACCATGTTCATACACCCTGGCTCTAGATGATGTTAATATACCACCGGTTTCAAGCTGAAAGGAAAGTCTGTCTGAATGCCTAAAGGATGCACTGGGTATGGACACACATTGTCCAAACCTCCAAAGGGCCATCCCAGTCACTCTGTACCTGGAGGGATAAATCAACTATAAGCGACTATGCCCCCAGCCAGGATTCAAATACAAGCACTTTGTCTTCTGAGGTAGCAACTCCTTGACTCCAGTTAAATTGCAAATAATTAAAGTGCAATTATGGGTAGCTGAAAGCACTCCTATGTCAGGAGAGGAAAGTCACTTGGATTTCCAGGTTAAAGTCTCACCTTAGGGAGGTGCTGAACATCCTCACCTCCTGCAGACTCACTGCACAAGTGAATCCTACTTATGAGGAGTAAATCTCACAGAACAAGGCCCAGGGAAAGTTAATCAAATAGATGGGTTTTGGTTGTGCATTTGTATGTATGGCCAGGATCTCTCAAGTGGAAGACGAGTTGGGGCTTTATTAGAGTCACTGATGTGTGTGAGGAGAAAATCTGGCTCCATTAGCAGCCATGCTACCTGCACGACACTGTCCCAGCACCACCTGTTTCTCCATTTCACTTGGGTTTCATGAGCTTTTGCACCATTTCCATTGGCTATGAACATCTGTTCTCCTGGGGAGAGTTCAGTACTCCAGACTTCCCTGGCTTTAACATTAATTACCAAGGACAGCAAAGCACTGATCCTGCCACTATGATGAGATTCATCTTGAGACTCAGTGGAATTCCCACCAGCACACAAGACACTCTCAGCACCTTTCAGTGTTCCAGACAAGCACACCTCGATCAAGTCCATCTTCCCACACAAGGGTCTACAGCTCCCATGGTGGCTTGTTTTGAGTACAGACCTCCAGTCATACCCACTCTTGCCCATATCATTGTATACTGCGATAAAGACTATAGCAGCAGCCTCTCCCTCTCTACCCAAGATGGATTTCATTAGAGTCCTTCTACTGGCCACAGGTCTTGCAAGTCCCTCTGAATTATAAAAAAAAGATGTTTCAACAGACAGTAAGTGAAAGTGAATCAGATTTGGAGAGGAAAATGCATGAGAGTGTAATAAAACATGTATTGACTAGGGATTTCATTTATAAGGGGAAGTATTGTGCCTTGGGTTGGAAGTCTTGTGGATACTTACTACAGCCTACAGGGCACTGCTTACATATCATAAACCTCAGCACTTCTCAATTAACAGTGTGTGCATGTGTTTAACCATGTAAACAACTGTGTGCATTACTGCATACAGAATGTACGTTAGATACTTAAACATAGTCTTAGAAGTCCTTAGAACAATAGGTTGAACCAGATGGCGGTGTAGTCCCGCAGGAGAATCTAATGCAGTAATGCAGAACTTCTGGCAGAAGCACCACAATTCTAAGAGAAGGATAAATCTCTTACATTTAGGCATGATGCCTAGGCATTAACTTCCCTTTCTAAGTGAATAGCTTAAGCAATATTTGTTTTGTGAGGTAATCTTCTTGTTTTCTCTCGCAAACCTAGGTCTAGGACTGCTATTGTCATTACATTCTTGCAGACTGCCTTCTCCAGTGTGTCGTTGTCCTTCATTCAGAGGCCCTGGACCTGGTAGTGGCATGCACAGCCCTACAATTACCCATAAAATTTGTACTGTTTGGCCTCGCAGAGGCTGAAGTTGTCCCTTCCAACCATACCATGGATTTGTCTTCTTCTTGCTAACTCCTGTTGAGAGCTCGTGAGAAGAAACTCAGGTCTCTTTCCACCATACTTCAGGTGGTGGAATATCTCAGGAATGTTTCCTTCTGCATTGGGTCAGGCAGTCATATCTTCAGCTTATTTATGCCTTTCAGCTTATTTATGCCTTTGATCACTTGTACGAGGGGAAAGACCCCAGCTTGCACCACCTGAGCTGCAATGAGGGTGCACAATGTATAGATAGTATGGCTGGTTTCCAGTTCATCGTCTCTGAGCTATTCAGAGGTACACGATTTTATTAAAGACTATTTTATGTCACCTCCTGCCCAAATCTACTCAATGAATTTTGTCATTCTAAGGAAAAATTACAAGTAACATGTTGGAAGGAGTTCTGGCAAATAAGATCTACGCTGTTACACAGTTTCTAGTAATTAAGAAACTATTTCATGCTTCTATGTCTGCTGTCTAGAAATTTCAGAAACTGTGAACATGGCATATGTTGTATGGATCTATTTAAATGATCTTTATTTGAATTATTAACACTTAAAAATTTAAATAAATTTAGAATATTTGCTGAAGTGTTTCAATGGAAAACGTAAAATTATTTAAAACATCTTACTACAAAGGTTTCAGAATAAATTATTGTACATTTTTATTTCTCAGACTTACACATCTTAATAACATGTTGAGTTTTCAAAATACTCTACAATTGTTTTTGTCAGAAGTCAAGGAAAATCTTGCATTCCAAAAATTGTGTTTGAATTAAAGCTGTTCTTGGTTAATTTCACCCAGTATACGAAAAAAGCCTTCTCCTTTGGAGTTCATCCCCAAAATGTTTGATTCTCAGCGCTGGTAGCAATCCAACAAGAAATTATTTGCCTTAGTTCCAGCCAATTCAACTCACAGGAAACAGTACTAAAAAGACCAAATTCTAGTCCTAATTTGAGACTAATACTAACTTTCTCCAAAACTTCAAAGATCCCAGAAAAAACTGTTATGCATTGTAAATATAAAGAAAGAAACACCATTTCTGAAATCAAGCATTATATCTGCTATCACCAATGTTGTGCAGCTAACTAAGAGATGTTTAGAGAATCTCAGCATTTGTTTAACAATCATAAAGCTAAACCGAATTAAAAAAACACTTCTGTTTTTACCCTCTCATGCATATCTGTAGCCAGGCTCTAGGAGCAGCAGCATGGCCTGGAAGGCTTTTATTGCAAATACTAATCACACCAAATGCTGGTGGATCATGAACTAGCAAGAGACATAGTATAATGAAGGTGTTGCACATATATTAAAATTGCTAAATCTTTTCCTCATAGTATTTTATTAAGCGTATCCTATGACATAACTGGTGAGGTAATAATAAAACATCTGACAAGTTCTGGACAGTGTTTTAGACAAGAAGACAAATTTTCTAGTGATGCATGCCCTACCAAGGATGATCGTGGGGACCACTGGGATGCGGTATCGCTGCAGTCTCATTAAGCTCACTTTCCAAGGACCACAATGTTATTTTACTGGGTTTTAGTGATCCTTTGCACAGACTTCACCGATCAAACCGAACTCTGTAAACTTCCCTTCTGGCGCAGCTCAGTGCTACAGCATGTGCTCAGGAAAACTAATGCCTTATTCTTTGATACACAGCTACTGGGAGGTATTTCGACATTGGTAAAGTTTGGAAACACATGTGCCCTAATAGACTCTCTGTGGCCCTGTTCAACAGCCACAAAGCTGCTGAATTTCACATCACGTTATTTGCAAACATGAAAAAGGGTCTCCTGCCAACCTTCCTAGTGTTCCCTGTAAAACACGTCTGATTTTCACTTACAGCATTGCAGCCTGCTGACAATAATCAACACCTCTGCCACAGTGCAAGGGAGCACTCATGTAAATGTGCATCAGGCCCCCAGGCTTTGCTAAACCGAACCGAGAAGCCGTCCTGTCCTTTCAGACATGGTATTGTCATAACTTCCCTCCCAGCAGCAAACTGTGCCTGGACTTACTCCAGCCCTGCAGAACAGCACAAGACCCTTAGCTCATTCTTTGCTGCTTAAAACATCTAAATCCATTGCAATACCTTAACCAAAATTAATTGTAGGTTTCCAGTTCTTAAATCCTTGGAACCTCCAGACTGTCCCACACCTTTTCCCAGTGCTATATTGAAATGTGTAATAAAGTAAACACACCTATGCAGAAAGAAATTGGAAAAAGGAAAGTTCACAATGTTCAGATTGCCTTCCCAGTATTGTGTACACCAGTAACTCCTGATGGTTCCTATAGACATGGAAGTGATTTCCAGCATTTGAGAAGAAGGGATACATACCATCCCTCTGCACTTGCTCCTGGTACTGCTCGTCTCCTTCTGCTTGGGACATCCCCCAGCCACTGCTGGCACATACTCTGGACCAAATCTCCGTCCAGTGTCCTCAGGGCTAGCAGAAATAAGGCTGGCGAGTTATGCCAGCCAACAGAGGATCTGACCTCCTTTGAATTTTATTTCAATTGTATAATGGAAGTACAAAGTGATTTAAAAGAAAAGCAAGGATTATAGGTTGAGCTTTGGAAGGGGCTGGTACATACGCCATAATCAATCTCATACCATGTAGTCATCTTTTCGCAGACAATCCAATAAAATTTAACAAGCTCTCTGTCTTCAGTCTGTCTCTGAATGCAAGTGCAATTCATAATGCCTATGCACACTTCAGGTTTTGTTTAGGCCCTTGACATCTGCTTGCTCAAAAATAGCTTTGGCACAGACTTCCTCGACAGCAAATCTACTTACACTTAAGAAAACATGTTGTTTGCTGTTATGCCACATTACAAGTATAATTCAGAAATATTCACAGGGAAAAAAGATAATTATTTAGTTCTGGTTTTCTGGCATCCAGTCTCTCTCTACCCCCCTTCTTTTTTTTAACCACAACATTTTTCTAAGCAGGTTTATCTTGATGGAAAACTGTACATACACATACAGAGCCTGCACATTGCAGACATGCAAAAATAGTTAGTAACTGTAGCATCTTTTTTTCAGAAGATTTTTTTTCTTTAACCCCTGCACAAAAAGCATACATCAGCAAACAAGGAAAGTTAACATCAAGGAGTAAAACAAGAAAGGCCAGACAAACTCTGCAGTAATTTTCTTTTGACATTTATGCTTTAATAGATTCCAGAGCCTCATAATTTCTAGGCAGTCTGAAATGGTCATTTGACAGATTTTCACCCTGATGAAAAAGTCATATACTTCAGAGAAAAAATGCAAAACAAAAACAAACAACCTTCCCCACACACAACAGAGTGCCCCTGAAGCATGCAAAATAAAGGCTGGATACATCAAATCCAACTCACAACCAGCTACAGCTCTCCCCAGGCTACAGCGTTGTTAGGTGAAGAGGAAAATCTGGGCAGGAGCTTGGATCCTCTGCTCTTAATAGCATTAATTCCCCGACTCCCTGTGGCTCAGAGGTGAGGGGCTCTGCAGTGCTGCCCATGCAACACATCCATGCCTGTACAGGTGCAAAGACATCACCTGGTTCATGCTGGACCCAAAGCAACGGCACACTCCAGCTTACAGGCAGGATCAAGGGCAGGTGGTATCTGCAGAACGCATTAATTCCCACACTTCAGGTCAGGCATAAACTTCAGTGCTCTGTGGGTGTATGCCAAGTCTCATCTTACATACTTATGCTATACTCATGTATTAGGCTATGCTGCCTTGCTACCGAACGGCGAAACCTCCTATCTGTGTAAATCAGAGTTAACCAGCTCTTAACTGGAGAGGTGTTGACCCCAGAGCCTGGAAGTGGAGATTTCCAAGCTCTCAGGCTTTCAGGTCAAAACTTAGCTTCTTCCTGCTCAAGGCAGGATCATCTCCACAGAAACCAGAAATGATGCCCACCCTCTCATGACAGTTTCACTTTGGATCTCCATCCATTTCTATCGCAGTGGATTGCTGACAGCCTGTTCAATGACTTAAATGTCTTCTTAATGAGCATGAACCTTCTTGTTTTGGCCTTCTTCCCCTCTCCCTTATTCCACGCTCCCCTTGGCAGAGCGGCTCGGCAGCAAGAGTGGCACAGAGAAACGCAAAGGCACCATTGACTTTTAAGCACTTCAGCACTGGCTGGCACTTGTGCCCTTGGATAAGTACCGGGGCAGAGTGCCCGTCCTCTGCTAAACCACTTGCAATGATTTCTTTGGATTTCAGGGAGGCATTTTGCATTAATCCTGACTGTGCCACATCTGCACTCTGGATTAAGAGAGGCTTTTATTTTCCAGAGCTGTCAATTTGGTATTTTTCCATGCTCAATAAATTCACTTTTTCTATAAACAAAAAAATAACAAAGAACAAAGATGACGAACTACAAGGCAATTTAGTCCTGAAATTTCTGGCTGCTTTTCCTTTCCTAGAGAGGGATCAAGACATACTGCTACAGCTTCATTCAGCAAGGTCTTATGGAAATCTCATTTTGATACTAAAATGATGTTTCCAAATGTATGTTTTGCTCATTGAAGAATTCACCCTCATTTATCTCTCCTATTGGACAGAAAAGGAACAATAAATTATTCCAGCCCAGAAAGCAAATAGCCAGTGACAAAAAAATAAAAGGAGCAGATTGCCACTTGCTTTTCACTTATCTGCCTAAACATTTCAAAATATCTTCTTCTTACGTAAAATATGTCTGGCTCAGCTTTGGATGGGGGCCTACTGTGGCTGCATCTCCATGGCAATAGTAATGAGAGATGGCAGCTAGAAGCGTACAGCCTCAAATCTTCCCTCTTTTCTCATAATTTCACTGAAAAGGTGTGGGTTTCTCCTGCCACAAGACTTGATAAGAGAGCGGTATTAGGTGACCCATTCTGGTTTTCAACTGTTGGTTAAAGCTGGAGCTGTCTTTCCTTTGGATGAAGGCAGTAACCAAGGATTCAAATAAAAATCCAGGAAGTACTTCAAAACTTCATTAGAAGTGAAGCTGGCATAAGCAATGCCAACTGGGGGCTAAAAAAGCTTTTTCAGGCTATCGGCCAGACAAATAGACTTGCAGAAGGTGGTGTAAGCACCACAAAAATCAAAACCATGCTTTTTGTTTTGCAAATATTTTTTCAGCAAGGACAGAGGGTACCCTTCATGTCAGTGCACTGCCTGACATACTCTACGAGGGGCTATGATGTGAATTCGCAGTGTAGATGAAAAAAGACAACAGCAGAAGGGAAATCAGGACAGGGGATTTGTAATGGAGACAAGTTGTAATGGAGGCAAGTTGCAGGGACTCAATTTTTAATGACACAATTTTAAGGAAATTCCACACTGGATATCATAAGATCACAGAAATGCTGGTTGGAAGCAATCTCTAAAAGTCTTCTGTCCAACCTTCCACTCTTAACAAGACTATTGCTGACAGTAAGTCAGGTCAGCCAATGCTTTGTCTAGCCAAGTCTTGAAAGCCTCCAAGGACAGAGATACCATGACAGCTTGGGTAACCAGGAGTGCTTCCAGTGCTGCTCCACCCTCCTTGTGAAAAATTTTTCCTTATGTCTAATTTAAACCTCCCAAGCTGTAATTTGTTATTGCTCACTGCTCACTATTTTATCATGTGGCATTCCTTAGAGTTTGACACCAATATCTTTGTAACTGTAGGAGGCTATTCAATCACCCCTGCACCCCCTCTTCACCAGTCTAAAACAGCCTGCATCCCTCACCCCTCTCCAAAAAACATGCTCAAGGCTCTTGAATATCTTAGCTGCAAATGCAGATGGCTCTGAGCAGCACCCAGTGTGACAGCCCTCAGCTGGAGCTTGCTATGGCCACACTGATCTTCTCTTCAAACACCCTTTCAACCTAGCTCATTTCATGTCCCAGGTACTCTCCTACAGCAATGGGCTCTACTGTTTAATGAATGACATCTTAGGTGGAAAAGGCAGTTCTCTTCATTATTTTTCTGTCCGGTCTTGCTTTTCCTGACTATTCCTAGGGCTTGGAGCAAGGATACTGAGCAGACCTTTATCAGCCTTCACCCCAGTATATAAATTTCACTGTATTTCATCATGGCTTCTCTTGCTCATCTAGGGTAAGTATCAGTAAAATAAACATTTATTTAAGGCAAAGATCTGAAACACTTTGGCTTTTTTGTTTTGTTTTTTGTTTTGTTTTTAACTCACTGCATCCTTTTGATATTAAGCAGAAACAGCAGATTACTCATCACTGCAGAGGGAACGTGCCACCCCTGAAAACTGGGCTGACTCAGTGGCTCAGCACTGACTCAGAGGGGGAAAACCCACCTTGCAAACCTCACCATTCCTTCCTCTCGCACCCTGGATTCTCCCTGGCAATCCCCCACGCAAGGACTGATCATGCCTGAGCTTGATTAGCTGCTGAGACAAGGTGAGCACACAGCCCAAGCGGCAATGGCTCTAGGCAAGGGAGAAGTCACACATGCCGGCAAAACCAACTCAAGTAATTTCAAGAGAAAAGAAAGAGTAGGAGATCATGTTATTCCTTAAGAGTAACACAAGTAAGTGCCTACTGCAAACACAAGTCAAGCTTCCTCCTTAAAGCTGCGTAATGATTTCAGGTAATAATTTTATTTAGGATTGAAATCTCTATCCTTGACTTGTCCCATAAGTGAAAGAATGAGCAGCAAACAAGGAGAAAGGAGTGCAGGGTCCTGGCCTGGGGTCTCCCATTGACTAACAGAGCAAACTTTTGAAGTCACTAGCTTTGGTTTCTCCTAACACTAACTCTTTATTTAGCAGTTTCCATGCTCTTCAGAGGACATCCCTTACCATGTATACATACTGTATCCTCTACAGTGAGTCCTGATCTCATTTCAGAACTTAATACTGCTGCTAAACAAAGTAATTCTCAGGATGGCAGTATTTTCACGCTATTTGTAAATACTGAAGATTTGTCCATGTCCTGTCCTCCTTCTTACGCATTTGAGACTAACTGCTTTTTGGATTAAAAGACAAAGTACTGCATTCATTATTTTTTTCTATTATGCTTGCAATTATTCAAATGAAAGTTCTCGTTTTGATTCTCTGTGATAGTCTCAATGATCTCCAAGTGCCAAGTAATTCATCTGAGTCTAAGAATACCCTAAGTTAGGTGCACCAGGATCAACAGAGGTGGGACTGATTTTATCTGATCTCAGCTATCTGATAGTTAGCTGCTTCATCTCTCCAGTTTGGTTCTTTCCATCATACTGAGCCAAGACTGACGGGAGCATCTGGAGAAAGACAGCCAGAGCCAGCAGTCTGAGACAGCTGAGCTGAACAGCCCTCAGAATGTGTCCATGTTGTCCTCTGGTTAAAAAGTGAGCTTACATGATGAGATACCAAATCCTGAGATAGTTAACATAGGGCAAGATGAATATCACCACAGCAGTCTGATTCAAAGCCTAACGAAATAAATGAGGAAATTCCTGCCGAATGCCAGGAATCAGGTTCCACCCTGCAGTAGGATTATTAACTAGTACATGAAACTGTCTCTGGGTCTACTCCAAAGCCCACTGGAGTCAACAGTGTCTCACTAACCAATGCTAACAGGCATTGGATTAGGGCTTTGCTGGCATATCAATAGCGTACTAGCGCAATATCTTTTACGTTAAACATGTCTGGGTTTGTTTGTTCCAAGCTTGAGATACAGCGAACAAAGTAACTTTACTCTTTAGAAAATAAACCCAAAGTCCCATAGCTCGAGCAGGGTCTGGCTCTTTTTCTTCTTTTCTCTTTCACCAAATAACCACTACCAGCACTGCGGAATGGAATTTATTTGGAAGACAATTGCTCAAAATCGAATTAATTATTCCCACTCTTTTTACTCACAAATGCATATGCTTAAAAGTAATTCCAAGCAGTTTGGATTTCACTAGTGATGGAGAGCCATTGGGGAAGTGAGGACTCTTTTCTGCTATATTGCTACATAGCAAATGTGATTTATCCCTTTACCATTAGTTCTTATTTTAATGTAATAGTATTTTTTTTAGGGAGACATCTTCTTCTTTTCATCAGCAGATAACAAAGAGAAAACCACTGTGTTTAATGTGGTGTAGAATTGTTTGACTTAAACAATAGATTCTTTTCCTAGTTCTACGTTGAGATAATATTTATTGGGAAAATGACAGTAGCTAAGTGAGTGAGTTATAGAAGCCATAGCTGAGTTGAAGATGAGTTGATTGCTTTTCCTATTGGCTAAAACTAAGCGTATAATGTTGTTTGTGTTACACGGCTTTCCCAATCCCCATGTTTATCTTACACATGGTCCCACATTCAGAAACAAATGGGCTTTCATAACTAAAGCAATTACGGGCTGTCAGCTGAGCTGCCATAGCAGGCTGTGTCCATCCTCTTAGCACAATTGGGAAGCGGGCTGCGTTGGTTCAAAACTATTTCTGGCAGTCAGACCTGCCTGGTGGTAACGTGGGTACCACAGCTCAGTGTATCAGTGGCTAGTGGGTCCTTTTCAACTGCATACATGGTCTGCTGGGCTCCTCCGAAGCAGCAGGGTTCACTAGATACTCCAGTATCTCCCACTCCTTTGTGTAGTATGACCTGCCTATCAAGACTTGCATGACTCTCAGCTTTCCAGCAGTCAAATGACCTGTCGAGTACAGCACTGTAAACCTGCCATGATCCTCCCCATCACCAGGAACCAGAAGAAGTCGGCGGTGGAGGAGACAAGCTTGAGTTTCTGCAGCACTGGTCAACCACACGCACCCTTCCTCGCTGCATCCGGCAGAAAAATGTGCAATGAAAACTGCCACCGCGCCCACAGAGATGGACATGGGGGAATTTAATGACTTGTACTGGTTGATCAAAGGCTCTCAGTGAGACTGACTCAGTGCCGAGTGAAGTCAATGGAAAGCCCTCCCATAGACTTCAGTGGGCTGTGGATGAGACGCTATATTCATAAACTATTATTATTGTAATTGATTTATATGAATGCCATGTGTGCTAAAACAATACAAAAGAGCAGAACATTCAAAAAATAAATATATCTTAATTACTTCTTTTCCAAGTAACATGTCACAAATTTCTGGTAATCTGAAAAACTGCTGGTCCAGATGTCCGCCCTCTCCTTCTCCCTTATGTCAGTCTCACTCCATACAATATTTGGGGTGCAACTAGAGCGAAATTATTGCATTATTCACTGTCCCTCTCCACAAATGTATCTTTTTGCTTTATTCCCTTTTCACTCAGTGCTATTTTTTTTTCCTGAATCATTCAAATAATTTAATAAAGACAGCAAAGAAGCCAGATGTTTCTGTTGTAAAGACAAGCTTAGTACCTGTAAGTCATGGAGGCAGCTTAATAAACATGAAGTGCCTATTCTTTAAAACGTTCCAGAGTTTTGCATTCAATTTGCATTTCGAAATCCACCAGAGCTCTTCAAAGACTTTGTTACTTTTCAACATCATAATGTTCCTATCAAAGCAGGAACTCATCAAATCTATTCAGTAACAAAGCTACTAATCCCAACCTTTTCTTCCAAGACTTTTTTTTCCATGTAATTTCATAGCATCAGGATGTCCTGCCACAGTTTAAGAAAGCAAGCCAAAAATTCCATGGGATATAGCTTTTTCTAAGTATGCTTTACCCCAGCTTGCCAGTTACAGAAAGATCAATTGATTTTTAGCCATTGAAAAATAAAATAAAATTTAAAAAAAAGAAACCAGAAACAACACATAATTCTAAAAACAGTCACCTTTTTAGGGGTCTGTAAGAACTTTGCCAGACCAGCATATTCATATAATAGCAAAAACACATGGAATGTTAGTATAATAAAGATGAATAAAAAGCAGCTTCATGACAGATACTGTTGAATGGCTTGAATCTTCCCCTGCATTGCTGGCCAACCAGCGGATGCTAAGAATATTTTGCTGTCTGCGCTGCTTTGGATGTGTATCACCCAGCTAAAGAATCCAATTGCTGCTTCCAAATCAAGTTGTGTTTCCTAGGACAAATATCTCTATTTCCATTGCTGGCACTGCAAGGTCTATATGTAACCTTACCACACATCCTTACATATAGAATGAAAGTTAACAAAGACAGAAAGCCTTCACAACATTTAACTTCACACACCTGTGCATAACGTGCACACTACAAGTCAGCCTTAACCTGACGGCTGCCCAGAAGGACATCACCAGCTTTAGTTTTCTGTCATTTAAAATGAAATTGACCCTATGCCACTACTCTCACCAAAGTCCTGAACAACAGCCTGCACACTCCCTTAGTCAGTAAGACATCCGTTAACTGATGTTATTCACCCTACAGGCATCAGTTCCACCACAGCACCCTTCAGGGAGACATCCTCGGTTCTTGAGCTGACAGTAATTCTCCTGCCTGTCCCTCAGGCCCACAGCCTGGGTGGGTATCCTCATCTATCAGACCTCTCTGTAGGTCTTCACATCCAGCTTAGGTCAGAGCCTTCCACATTTTTCCAGCAAAGCATCTGCATGACATGGCCTTCCTTTCCATCCAGTCACTTGAAAATCCTGTCTCTCTTCATCTCATGTTTGAGTCCTGATTACAACTTTTTATCTGAGCTTGAGATACACAGTTATTCTGGGCACATATCCCTCCAGACTGTTGTTACGAATCCCGTCATTTTGATGATCTCACATGTACCTCTATTTTGCTATCTTTTTCTCTTTGGCTACTGAACCAAAACTATTTGTTTTCACCTCCAGGGCTCTTCAAGGACAACCTCTTTCTACTGATAATCTCTCATTTGATATCAAAGGGTTAATTTACATTTCCAGTTGTCCCACAATGCCTTCCTCACCCCTGGCTACATTTTCAAAGAAACTCACTCACTCAGTCTCTCCTGTTCTCTCCTACACCTCATTGCCTTAAACTCTCCTTCATCTAAAATAAAACTGGTGAGAGGTTTGGCTGCCAGGACACCAAGAGCACTGCAGTGGCAAAGTCCTCTTTCCTGATCTTTTTCTGCAGGCACTCATCATCTTGGGGGATGTTTAGCTGGAAGACCTTCGGTGCAAGGACTGATTTTCTCATTTACAAATCCTTCTACGCATTTGTGATGGATGCTGCTGCATTACAAATCTGGATTTACAATTCATTTTTCTCCTATTCATCACACTTCCGTTGTTCAATCAAAAAAACAGAGTCAACATCAGATGATTCGAGTAACTAATCACAAATTAATAAATAATGAAAAGCGCATGCTAGCAGTTTATAAATTAACCTGCGGCATGGCCTGCATTCCCATAAATTGTCCACTGAACAATTATGAGGAGAATTAATGTCATTACAAAACAATATCTTTTGTAATTAATGAATAATTTGACCAGCTTAAGACAACAGTTACGTCTGGGCATTTATTACATCAAATACACTCATTTTAGAAAGCAGACATCTAAAACCACTCCATAATTTGCAATATGGCAGACAGGAGTTAGTGGTTATCCATCCAAACAAAACAATTTCTTTTAGCAAAAGAGAGAATTTATTAGAAAGGAGAACTTGGAGAGCTCTTACGCATTGATAACATATATTAGTTTCATATTTCCTAAACACACAAAGTGAAAAAATATGATCATATACTAAAAAAATTCAGTCCTATGCAGTAAATTTCAGAAAATTAGGTATCTGGTTTTTAAAGACATACTCCAGATATTTGAGGAGTTTTTTAACTTAGCCTGTCAACTCTAATGCTTGATTATGGACAAGACAAGTTTCACAGGACCACTGCCTATCTGTAAATTTCCATATTTTTGATGTACATTAAAAAAAAATCTTTAAGCATACTATGATGATTTTAAGTGGATTTGAAAATAAAAGAAGAATGTTTACTGCCTGCCTGGGAAGCCGCCTTCTTTGTGTCTTCAGAAAGAAAAACACAAAACATTTGAGCAAAAAGCAGTAAGAAAATACTAACAGAGAGTGATAAACGCCTGGTATTTTAACTTGCTTGGCTGTGAGGGGTGACTGACCATAGCCAAGATAAAAGCAAGAGGGGACCAGCTGGAAAGAAATACTGAAATGACAGTAGAATGAAACTGAATGAGATAGAATAGAAATAGCTTTCCTAGACTTGATCTGAGAAATACTGCATGGGCTATAAGGTAAATACGCAAAAAGGCTGCAAATTTTCTAAGAAGCAAAACTAGCAAAAATGTTTAAAATATTAACATCCTGCATGTTTTGTTTTTTTTAAAAACAGGTATTATCAGTTCTAAGAAACCAGAGCAAATATTTCTAGTGCAAAAAATGTTTATTTAATAAGTTCTAGGAATTTTTAAAACCCAAATTTTTGAAGAAACTCTGCTAGGAAGGAAGGAAAGAGGCCATTCAATAACTGTCCTATCTGCTCTTCAGGTAATCATCCATCTGTATTCCCAGATTGCCATAAAACATTATGAGAAACTGTGTCCTGGACTTTTGGGTGGATGTAGGTGGTAACATGAAGGGTGGGCTCCATCAACTGGAATACATGCTTAGGATCCCAAGACCGTTCATATTTTAATTACTAACCCAAACTTTTCCTGCAAATGTCAGTCACAAGGTTGTCCTGCCCTCACGGTGACTTTAGTGAAACACCACACAGGATAAGACAGTGCTCGGGGTAATAAGAGTGGGCAACCTTACTCAGAGACCATGCACTCCCTAGCCAGGGCTTACTTTTGGCATTTTACCTTGTATGGCAGCTAAGCTGTTTGGATCTCAGCCCATGATTGCCTCAGCAATTTGTTAATACAAATAAATACTAATAGTGAGGTACGCAGCAACGATTTCAATCAGCACCTTGTGAGCTTGGTAGCACCACCACAGATTCTAGAAATACTGGTGACGCTACTTCCTACTCAATGTAATTTCTACAAGCACGGTAACCTCCCCTCCTCCTCTTTCAAAGACGCACCGTCCTTTAGACCTTCACCCTTGTGGAAATCCAGGGGAGTTTTTTGCCTGTATCTGACTGAGCCTGGATCAGGCCTCAACTTGGCAAGGGAAACACTATGAGCACACACAAAAAATGTACATTTGGGAAGAATCCTGAGTTGTTTTCTTAAAGAAGAAAATTCTGTAGAGCACAGGACAGGAAATAATGTGCTCATGGGTGGATTCCTCCTCCAAAGCAGCTCACATGCTGCAGCTGAGACAACACATACAGCGGCACTCGAGAGGAGTTTCCCTAGATCCCTCAAATGGGCTTTCACAGCAGTAACAGAGCTGCAGCTGGAGGTGAAGATGTTTTTTTCAAGGTGTGTCTGCTGAAGGTGGAAGAATGCAGTACTCTTCTTCACAAGCTGGAGCTGGTTTTCTGAATGGGATGTGCTACTGCTTGCTCTCTGCTTTGAGAAGTGGTAAGTCTGCTTTTCAGTAGGCTATTTGACGTATTTTCATTCTCTGTGGTTTCCTCACAGAAACCAGACACAGAGCCAGTGATGGATAGCCCCACACCAGAAGGCCATTTCAGCAGCCGACGCGGGATGCCGTACAGAGAGGAGGATGCTCGGCCCATGAAGTCAAACACAGTGCTGAAGATTGATCTCCTCTGGAATTCCTGTCTGATGCACTGACCATTAAGTTATGCAAACATGCTAATTCACAACGCAGAATAAAGCAACTGCCTCCTGCCTTTCCAGGAATGTTTAATTTGGGGCCCAGCAGGGCGAAGACTTTCTGTTAACATGAACATTTTGTTAGTTTTAGCAACAGGGAATGTAAACTACAATGGAAAAAGTAATGAATTAATATTGAGAAGGAAGCTCAAGGTTAAAATTTGTGTCCTCCAATAAATCAAAATGTGTCTGATGGGCTAGTAACGCAGGCACATGGATTTTAAGAATTATTTTATTCTTTTGCAAATGTGTGAAGTGTGCCAGGAAGACTATTGTGGTCGACTGTGTCTTAAACCCAGATCTCCAAAGTAAGCAGGAACTCTTACTAAACAGAAATTTGCCACCTAAGATTCTTGGAAGATCGGAGCCTCTGCTCGCAACTTGCTATGGCATTGTACCTATTGGCAGGTACTCTACAAACTCAGACAAAAAACAATGCCTGCTCAGAAGATACGAAGAGTGGATGAAAGTAAGTTCTTACACTTCCTTGGGGCTGCTCTCAGACCGCTGAAGGTGGGCCAAGGTGATACAGGAATGTCCAAAGGTCACATAGAGAGTCTGTGGCAGACCTTGGAAAAACTCCTAGATGTTTAATCACCATTTTCCTTACACTCATTCCTTTCCATGACTCAATGTCTTTAGCGTTCTGTCCACTTATAAAGGTCTTGTCCCTTAAACCAGTGGCCATATTGTGTGATCACAGCTCTTATCCTGGCATCTAATTTGAGCCTCCAAGAGGAACAGTGGCAGAGGGAACACAGAAAGAGGAGGGAGACTGGTGTCCACACAACAGAGCTACCAGGACAACCATAACACCTTTAGCTTTCAGTGAGGACAACCCACTCCTCATCTCCTGTGCTTCTCAAATCTACAGTGCCATGAATTCTTCAGTCACTCGATGCTTTGCTAGCATGCCTCCAGTGCCCCCAACATCCTTTCATTTCCCAGAACCTCGTCCATCCCACTCTCCGGATTAGCAGCCCACTTTTTCCTCCAGCTGCAGAGGCCAGGCATTGATCCCTGCACAAAAGGTCGGACTCAGTCCTGTTCTAAACTCTCTTTGCCCCCACCTAGAAGCACGCTGCCAGCACAGCCCACAGCACTCTGCTTACACAACGCAAGTGAGATGAGAGGGGTTTTCCCTTCTTCCCTCTTCCAAAATTGTCAAGTGCTTTCTGCTAGATCAAAGGAAAAGCAAATTAGTCAATGACACCACTAATGCAGCAGTGGCACGTCAGCTTCCCAGAACAACCGCGCGCACGCTGCCAGCTAACCGCAGGTGTAACCTACTTCTACAAGCACAGCTATCCATCATCCCTGACATAAACCATCAAGCTTGGAGAAAGAGGCCCCTCTAGCCCAGCTCCAGAGTCTCTGGAGCAGAAAAGCCACAGCAGATGTGATGCCCCAGCACCACATTTGTTGGTTCAGTCCTGGCTGGGCCACGGAGAGCAGGGTGGAGCACACAGCAGTCACCAGTGGGTGCCCACCGTGGTTCGGATACCCCATGCTGCAGCAACATGGGCAGAAAGCACAGCAATCCCACAGCTCGATGTTATCACGCATACACTGTGCTGGGCAACTTTCCTGAATGGTGCTTGGCAACCTTGTCCCCTTTCCCATCATATCTGGACTTCTGGATTTATTGGGAGTGATGACAACCATGCTGTCATCTGGGGCAGCACCTGTGGGCAGTGGTGCAGCCGGTGAGTCCCAGCACCGCCGCTGCTGCTCAAGCCCCGTGACCACATATCAGCCAGGACACGAATTCCACATGCCTGTGTACACCTCCCCAGCCAAAAATACCTTCCTCCCTCTTCCTTTGTCTCCTTCTAAAGCTTCACAGGCTTCATGAGTTGGTTGTGGTTAAACTTTATAAATAATTTTGTTATTTCTCTCCCATGTGTGTGAACACAGAAATAAAGCGATGTGAGGGGCAGGAAATTCTTCTGGTTTACATCTTCAGTGTTCGGCTGGATGTGCAAAGTGGGTGAGAAGGAACTTAATCATGGTGGTTTTGAGGTTTTGAGACTATGGGGAACAGACTAAACTGCTTCCTGACCCTGATTTGCATTAAGACTTGAATCTGTTGGTACAAATAGCTCTGTAGTGATGAACCTCCTCTGTAGCTACACCCACAATCAATTTGGCATCTTCATCTCTCCTTTCCCCAACCGCTTTTATAGCAAAGACACAGTAACACAACAGACATATTTTTTTAATAAACAAACAGACCTAACTCCTTCTTATTACACGATAACCAGCCCCAGAATGTTATCAAAACAGAGCAACACATGTTGCTAGCGGCAGGCACACCATCCAGCCCTGTGCTCCAGCACTATCAAACACCCTTCTTCAGAGGTAGCAAAGAGCACGAAACCACTTCTCATCAGTCCGTGTCCCCAGCTCACACTGGCATGCCTAAAAATAAACATGTTGCAGCCTGACAAGTAATTATATCTCATTGGCGCCCAGTACTGTTCTCACAGGGCAGAGGCAGGAAGCCAAGGTGAGGGGATCTCCTACCAGTCCATCCTCCCGCAGCTTCCCAGCAGCGAGGTGGGAACCAGCAGAGAGGAGGGGTGCACCATGCTACGCCAAAGCTGAGCATTAATTCTTAGCTCTCTGCCTGCACCCAGCATGAGTTAAAACAACTCTTTGCCATGTTCATTCATGGTTGGAAGAACATGATCATTGCGCTGAGGCCAAGTGAGTCCCTGAAATTGCACTCTGGTGAGGATCTGTCCCTGCTCATCCTGAACCTCATGCCTTTCAGGGCACTTAGAGACCAGGTCACAGTGCCTAAAGCAGGCATGCAGATAAATAATCCCCTGTGGCCTCCGGTCCTTTTACAAGCATTTCAGGCCAGTGCTGCTGATGGATGCTCAGGTGGTTGCCTTCTGCAGAGTACAGCTCAGGTGGCAGAGTTCATGTCTCAAGAGCAGAGCAGCATAAAAAATGAGAAGTCTCCTACAAACAGGCCTCTGCTGCATGACACCGATTGCTCTCGGCCAAGAATTACTGTGAGTGGAGAACTCAAGTGGAGTTTGGTTCAAGCTTAATGAATTATGTTCATTTTCCAGCACATTGTTTTGGCTGATTAATCACAGCTCCATGCACCATTAGCACGTAATGATTGGAATATTTAATCAAAGGCCAGCTTTTTGTATCGTTTACCTTTGAGAAACCAGATTTGCTCGCTGGAACAGTTTTGAACCATTACACATGCTTATCAGGAAAAATCTTCGCTTTATGTCAAGTGTTGCAATATTTAAAGCCCTTACAGCCAAGCAAGGCTTGGGAAAAATGAGTGGCTCATTCAGCTTGACAAATGCAAAAGGATTTGTGATGTTATTTGAAAGGATTGCAGGAAAAACAAAGAAAAATTAGGAGGAGAATAAACAATTCTGCATTTACAATCTATTATTATAAATGCTCATTTGTTTTGGGTTTGGATCTCCGAGTAAAATCAAGACCCTTTGCTCTAAATGCTGTACAATATTGTTTTGAAGACAGAGAATATTATTTTTGGTTTTGTTTTTTTTTTTCTCAGAGGATGCCTCTCTGACAGTAGCTACCTCTCCACCCCAAAGTCTCCTCTCTGAGTCCTGAAGACCACGCTGCAAGGCTGTCCTTGATGCAAATAGGAGCTCTGTAGCCAGAACGTGTTTTGGTGCCCGATTAGAAACCCAGTCCTCGCCTGAGGGATCAGGATGGATCAGATATGGAGGGGTTCAGCTGCTCTGCAGCATGGTCCATCGGCAGGGACCCTAAACTCATCCCTGCCTGAGAGCAGCAGTGGACAGAGAGCATCCTCTCATGCCCTCTTTAACTCACTGTATAGGCAGCCATGAAATAGCTGGCAAGAAGGCTCTCTGCACTTGAACATACTTTCCTCTTGTATCTGTTTACACTTGAAAAAGGGGAGGAAAAAACCTCACTTTTTTCTGCCTCATGCTGTCATAACCCTGAGGAAAAACTGTTTGGAAATGGTTTGTCCACAAAAGTATAGAGCTATCAAAGGCTAAAAATTAAAACCACCTCCTACAGAAGGGTGAATCAAAGGTATGCAAAACTGAATACAAATCTGAACTTAAACAGGGTTTCATAACTCCCTCCTGAGTACAATTTGTGCTCCTGGATAGGAATGAAGTCTCGTATTTCCAGAGCAGTGGGTGCTTTTGTTTGCTTCTTGAAATGCTTGGTTGAACAGCAGTGCAGAGCTGTAAAAATAGGTTTATTTTAATGTGCTTTATGGGTCTGATTGTTAACAGAAAAAGCCCGAGGGCTGTGTCAGTCTGTGCTTGTGCACTTCTGCACTAAACTTTTATGTGTGTGATCTCCCACACTGTGTAAATGGTGTATGGGGCCACATGAACCACTTGTTGTGCCCGAAACAAGCTTCTGTTCAGGCACAGTGACAACAGCCACAGTGTCAGTGTGATGGCCACATGCTAGTGGATCTCCACCTCCCAAAACCCAGGCACTAGGGATCTAGAAGCATGGGCGAGGTTGTACACATGCAGAATATATAGGTACAACTGAAACAACATTGGGCAATGAAAGGGTAAATGTTTCTACCTGTCATTCCCCTTATAAGACGTATTTTCCTGGATCTTGTCTTCCCCTGATTGCTGAACAGCCCTTCCTCTCAAAGTTTTCCTGCCTTTAAAGCTACGGCAAGAACCCCAGATGTGAACTCCCAAACTTTTGGGGTTTCCAAATCCATGTACAGATCCAGTCTGGATCCAATTAAGTCAGATCTGTGCTGCTGTAAGTCAAAACAAGAAAGACAGTACTCAGTTTTCCGATGACAGCAGTGCTGTTAATCTGGCCCTGGACCCAATTTCTCTGCTTCAGTCTGTTCTGCCTATGAACATTTGCCTTCCAAGGCAGATGCAAAGAGACTTCTTCCCAAATGAAGAAAACAAGATGAAGCCCACTTGAAATAGCAGAAATCACAATACCAGACCAGATACCTTCAGCCAATAGCAGCATGTTGCAACTTGCAGACGTGTCACTAAAGGGTTGTCATCCTCAGTGGGTCTGTAGGTCTGCATGGGTCTCTAAACTACCACACGTGGCTCCAGAGATATCAACAGAACAGTCAAAGGCTAGCATCTATCTCATGCTTTCTTGGTACTTTACATCAACATCACTATGCTTAGCACAGTAAACAGATTTGTTTGAAATGAATGGCGCTTGGCACACAGAGGAGAAATAAATACAATTAATTTCATTTCTTCCATGCTGACAGCTCTCCACCTCACCCAAGTTGAGTTTTCCAGAAAGCTAAGTACTTTCTACCATAACGGTTCTTGTTGGATTAGAAGATGGCAATGTCTTTCTTTTCTTATTCAAAGAAAAAAGAATTGAATTAGTTTGCTAAAGGCTTCCAGTTCGTAGAGGGCAGACATGCTGATATGCTTTCCAGACTTTGGCACAGCCTCTCTATACTTTCCCTGGAAAATGTTTTCACCATGACAAAATCTGGTTTTGAATCCTTGTAGCAGGGCTTGACTAGAACCCAGAAGCCACCTCCAGACGAGAGACTTCTGACTTGTGCTCTGTGCTCAAACAGCTGTGGAAATCCACAAACATCCATGTCCTACATCTCCAGAATTTCTGATCACAGAGTCTGGGAGACGCTCTCTAAATTGTCTTCCCTGTCCTCTTGAGGGGCCAGTCAACATCTTTGCCTATCTGATCAGTTGGTTCTTTCTTCCAAATCCCCTATCAAGGCTACCACAGGCAGAAGGTAGACAGAAAGGAGATGATGACACAGCCTCATATGTAAGATACTCAGTATGACAGGCAAAATGAGGTTCACATTTTACTGAATCTGGCAATCTCTCTCTATTGGTTTTGACAACAGTTTTATCGAGAAGGTTCCTCAGGGCCAAGACAAAGGCTTTCTTCACAGTCAGAGATAGGGGAGCCCAACCCTCAGGATACCCAGGGAAGCAGAGACTTTTAGTTCAAATCTGCCTAGCTCTGATACCTAGAGGTATCAGAAAAGCCCTACCAGTTATGTATTCCCCTCTGAACTTGTGCAGGATGGACACGTCTCCTTCCAACTGATCATAAATTTCATCCTGAAGCGGAGTAGTTTTCTCAGAGCTTTATCAAAACCAATATACTTCTCCCAAAAGCTTCCATGTCAAAGAACAAGTGTTTTCCAGCAACATCAATGAAAACATTTTTCAGCAAGTTCCCTCCCATCTCTCTGATGTTATGCGCATTTCACTCCCATATTCCTATGGGAAAAGCAATGAGGTTTGCGTCTTGTTCTGCGGGTGGACCGTGGAGCTCAGGCAGATTGCTCTGAGACCTGCTTGGTGGCAATGGCAAAGAATCCGTGTCCTGACTTCACATCACTCGCTCCAAGTCCTTAGATGTACTCATTCTCTAGGGAACTTTAGCCTGAAATGTCTAACCACAGACCTGGAAATAATTTTAAACATATTATAACAAATGTTGTTAATCACACACACTCTCTTACAGTACAGCCTGTAAAACAAGAATAGCGAGTGAGGAGGGCTTCCTACTTCCCATGTAGTGGCAGCAAATGCATTTCCGGTGTAACAGGGCTATACATTTCACTGGGAAGGGATGCTCTCTAGTGGTTAGAGAATAAGACTGGAAAAATAAGATCTTAAAAATTTCACTTCCTGTCTCTCCTATTGGTCTGCTGCATATGAAGAGGCAACTCATCCCGTCTCACTGTGCCCTGGTTGCCCTACAAGCCTGTGGTTCACACCAATCCCTCTGCTACATGGGAACGGCTTAAATGACGTTTGCAAATGTTTGAAGGGGAGGGTTTAGGTTAAAGCTAAGCACTATCGCCAGGTTGCATTAGGTCAGAGTGAAGATGAGAAAAAGTGAAACTGGTACAAAGAAAGAGAGAGGGGTCTGAAATGCTCCTGTCAGATCTTCCCCCTGCTATTTATTTTAAGTCAAGGAAACTGTTCTTTAACTTGATTGCTCCTTATCTTTACCTAAGGCATCACAGATTTTTATGTAATTAAAATTTCCTTGACAATTGCCAAGGATTTACAATGTGAAATGCTTCAATTTTTCTTACATTACGTCTTGGCATTAAAGAATCTGCATTCGTTTCCTAAGTATGGGATAAAGATGGTTTCTAGTGGGAGACAAATGAATCAAGACCTTGACACCCCTATTTTTTTTCTTTCTCTCTCTTTTTCTTTTCCTTTCCTTCTTTTTTTTTAATACATCTGGTTATTATTGAACAGAGGCTTTCATGTTTTAATGATAAATTGTCTTCTCCCGCTGTAACAATGTCCCCAGACGGCTTGTCTTGGCTGAAATGTCTTCTAAGAGCATCTGCTTTTGATCTATAGGGGTTTTAAATCTTTGGATCTAATCTCTAGCCTGACTGACTTGAAAGCTGATTTCCACAAAAGCAGAGTGTGAAACTTGTAGAAACCCTTTAGTGGAATCACTTGAAATTGCTTTAAAGGCTGTATTGACAATACTCAGTATGTCCTCATACTTTTTTTCTGCATATTTCCATATATACACACGTATATAAAAAACACAAGAAAGAGCCATAAGAAAGGAATTTCTTTTAACAAATGTTTCAGTGGTATTTCCATGTAATCTGCATATGTTGTGGCTTAATACTCTAATAAAGAAGGACTGGAAGCTTTCCAGAGCACAATATTTATGCCATGTATATCAATTAAGATAATTGCCAATTATATTGATATGTCAATTAAAGTCAAGTGACTTTTAAAAGAGTTATGCCTGCTATTAATTTAGTTATATGTATACACTATAAGCGTATTTATAAGGGTTGATCTTAAATTTCTCAATATTGTTCACATCCCGTACATCCAGCACATAATCACCACGTTCATTTTGCTCTTTCTGGTCCACTTTAGGCTGCAGCTTAGCAAGCACTATAAGAAGAGAGAAGACAAAACCCAGCACAGAGCTCTCTCCCTTGGTGGCATGGTGTTGGCACACTGTCTGTCTTCATCTGAAGAATTCCAAGTAGATTTTGATTTCACCCCAGCATAAATGAAGCTAGGAGCTGGCTAGTATATGCATTAGATTTCTGCGGCTAAGTAGAAACCACTGTGGTCAAACGAAAGAGAAACTCATAATACTGCAATATATATGTACACATTTGTTGTGTGTTTGTGTGTGTGTATGATAAATATCCTCCAAGAGTTCGTTTGTCTATCAAACCCTACACAGTATATTGTAACACATTAGCAACAGTGACAGACAGACCGTAAAGGGCTGAGAGTTTAGGTTTTGCTGGGATTAAACTGAAGTTAGGGCAAATTCAGGATAGTTCGAGCAAAAAAGCTCTTCTGCATGAACTTTCTGGTTAGAATACAACGGAAGCCAGACCCCAGCCTCCCTGGCTTGAGGTTTGCAAAACCAAGTTAAAACAACTGATGAGGTTTTGCTAAACCAAAGCACTCCCTGTTTTCGCATCACAAAGATGAGATAAAAGGGGAATCTTTATTCAACCTTTTACTCCTTGCACCTTAGCAGCAGTGCTGAAATAGAACCAAATTAAGATCTATCTTCATTATCTCCCATTGAGAGTCTGCATTTCCAAAGCAATAATCTTGCTAGTCACCTTTGAAAGCCCCAGAACACAGCCTCTCCCAGGCCATCCATAGATCTCCCCAAAGTTCATGGCTGAAAATGAATTTTCAGAGGCTCTATCAAAACTTCTAACTATTTCTGTGGCTGATTGGGCCAGAGACATGACGGAAACAACCATTTCATAACCTTTCAGCACTGCCGCTTCTATCCAAACCCAAACTCCAAAGCAGGGATGGGATGTGAGAAGCAATCAAAGACAACATTGGAAAAACACAAATCCATCCTAGTAGTAAGGCTCAGCTTGGCTTTGGGTTTGGTCCCAGGCATGAGGAAATATTCAGGGAAAGTGCAGTTATTTCCTTAGATTCATTTGCCCATTTCTCATTAGCAAAGCATTTTGATACTCTGCAGTCCAATGCCTAGAAATGGTTTCTGACTCTTTGAAAGAAAATTGAGTGAATTATTTCCAGGATGTTATGAAACTGGACTGATAGAATAAGTATCTGGCATGGGAATAGGCAAGAAGCCTCAAACTGAGCCAAGAGGCTCACTTACTCTAGGAAATGAGCAGTGAGTAGCACAGAATTCTTCTCTCTCTTGCAAGATGATCATCAAGTGATAAGATTCTCCCCGGACTTGAGTGTTAACTGAAGCATCTTGCATTAAGTGAATATTTTATGGGGAACTTACCAAACTGAACCATTATCTACAAGTTCCTCTGTTGTCACAATTGCTGTTGTTTCTTTGACCCAAAAAAATGTAATGTCTGAGCTAACTGTGGAGCCAAAAGTTCAATTCAGGATCTCCTCCCCAAGCACACTTTCTATCATTTTTGCTACAGCTGCTACTAAAGGGTTTGGTTTATGGAGTGATGAAGGAATCAATACGAAGAAACTCCTGCCGCCAAACAGAAATGACAAAACAACCCAGCTTTCCTGACCTAGTTTCTGACAGAGACATTAGGAAAGGTTACTTGCTGTTGCTTCGTTCCAGGCAACCCTAATCAAAGGGGAGATTCAACTGGACGTGACCCTAAACTTCCTCTACATTCAAATTTGAGCCATTGAGTTGTCAGTTTAATTGCTTTGCTGGGGATGTCGCTATTTTTATCTCCGTGTCACTTGCGTACCATGTAAAACTTCTTTGATGGGGCATGCAGAGCGTTTGCTCTTAAATACTACAGCAGAGAAGAGGCCCAAGTGTCTAAGATTACCTCGGTGACAGACAGCACACACAGAGATAAAGAACGAGGAGACAGGATGCAAGGGGACTCCCTGGGACTCAGGGACAGCAGAGGATAAGACACTTGGCTGTTGCCCCTGGACAAAACCATTGCAAGGAAATGTCTGGAAAGTCTGCCCGTGGCATCAGGGAGGAAGAGCCCAGTGCCTGCCTTACTCTGCCAGGTGAGTGTAGGACCATCTGTAGTCCTTCCACTGTAAGGACAGGTCAACCAGAGCAGGCGTCCACAGCCACGCGGCACGAGAGGTCTCTGGCTGCTGCATGGGGTCAGCGCAGGGCACCCATCGCTTCAGCAGGGAGCCTAAAGCCCAGCAGCCAGCCACAGCTGGCAGCACGCTTATCCTCGTTGTGCTACCCTATCACACTGCAGATTTGCTAACTCTCCTGTTGAGTGCAGTTATGCATTAGAACTGCTAATATGCAGTGATTTTGCCTTAAGCTTGAAAGCACCAGAGGTTAAACAGATCTTGATGTAAGAGCCTACAAGGAAAACTCTATTTAAAAAGCCTATGCATCACTAGCTACAACTGAAAGGATGATGAGTGGTAGGAGGAGATGAAAGGTGGTTCAGACATGGGTATGATGACAACAGTAAAGGGAAATTAAATACACTGCAGGGAAATAGAAGTCATAATCATCTTGGGTTTGCAGCTCATGAACAGTGAAAAGCTTATGTGATGAAACAGCAGGTAGAAGTGCCTAGAGACTCAAGTTTTAAGGCCCCAAGAGTTTAAACTTGACATTCAGGCCTTTTAAAGTTTTATGAGGGCATCCAATAATTCCTCCTGCTCAGCCTCCACCCGCCCGCCTGATGTGCTGGTTGTTTGATTTACACACCTTCCTGAACGTACAATGAATTCCAGGGAAAGCATGCAGAAACCATTGTAGATCTGTAATTAAATAGCCTTCATGCAGCTTAACCTCTCCAATAATGAATGTCCAGCTGCCATTCAAAAGGCCAATACACCTTTGGCTGGTGAAAACTGACACAGCCCTGCCAAAGACTACAGGATCCAGGACAGTTTTTATCCAGAGAAGTACAACATGGCGATTCCCCAAATGTGCCGTCTGCTGAATACAGGCTGGAAAATCTTGCTAATTCACACAGGGCTAATCTATACGCTTGAGCACCCTCCCATAAAAATTATTATCCCGACAACATATTCTCTGCCAGCAAAGACTTCACAGCAGAGACCTACAGCTATATCACTTCCACTGCCACCTTCCACCGGTTCCTCTGCTGTGCAAGCACATGAGCTACCCACCAGAAGCGACCTGAAATGCAAAATCACAACAGCTTTACTGACCTTGTCAGATTAACCAATAGTACAACAGATCCTATACTTCAAATACCTTTGTACTAATTTTATACATGTTCTAATGATACTAATGGCTTTTCTAATTACAGCACACTAATTATACTGAAATTAGACATGATTATGTTAATTATCTAGCTCTGCACTAATGACACTTTTATTAGATACAAATCTCTTTTTTTAGTCTTAAATAAAACTGATGATTCTTTAAAAATTATTGAAAGCAATGAGTGCCCTTTCTTTCCTTTCCTCCACCTTAATCATTGTTTCCTTTGTTGGAACTTCAGAAAATACAGACGGTCCGTGCTTTTAGTCATGGCCATTGATTTGTGATGCTCAGTCTGGTGAGCACAGTTTGAGAGACCTAGCAGCTACATCTACAACACTTTAAGCAGCTTCAGGACTGGCAATATATCCAGCACACACATGTCCTGTTCCTTCCCTCCTGCTACCACTCACAAGGCCAGGTCAGATGATAGACTCTGGGAGATGTTCGCAATCTATACACACATGTGGAGACTGCCTGGTAAGACACAGCCTAAAGTGCCACGGAACACAAGTGTCTGTGAACTCTGGAGAACATGCCTACAATCACAAAAGACAAAATTCAGACTTCAGAGAAGACACAAGAGAGCTGCCATGCCTCAAATCATGAACACAGACTCAAAAGCCAATATTGTGTTAGAGGCATTATAGAAAAGAGAGGTTGTCTATGTCAAGATCTCATTCATTCAGCAAAAATCAAGGGAAGGTTGCTTTGTTCCTGGTGTGCAAAAGGATAGTTCAGGACTAAACATCCCTTGGAGCATGCCTGACATTCAGATGAACATGAAGACGGGCAGCATATCTCACCCATTATGGGTTACTAGCACATGGGGTTAGGGAGAGAAATCCAAGCTCCGGAAGTGGACAAAGAAGGAGCACTTTGTAACAGATCATTTTTGAAAAATAGGGATGTACATATGGATTATTAAGTAGAAAGAGAGGTGAAGTGCATGTTGGACTTGAATTCCTAACACACTTCCACAGATGTTGCATCAGTCTACAGTCAACAATCAAATTGTCAGACACATCCCAGCTTAAGACCTTGATTGTGTTTTGGCAACGCTTTGCCAACATTTAACAAATCATACTGGAATTTTTTTCTGCAAGTGTTTTTCCCAGACAACTTGAACTTCTCATTCAATGCTCTTTATAGCCTAATTTCCTTTGTCCTATCTAACTGTGCTGCCTTTGGATCTACCTGTCTCAGTAGCTCTCCAATCATTTTTAACCCACTAGGCCATTTTCCATCACAATGATGGGAGAGTAAGGCCACTAACTCCTACATCTTTCATGAAGAGAAATAACCAAACACAGGAGAACAAAACCTGGTAAAAATCACTAAAGAAACAGTATGGCTGCAGCACAAAATCAACCCTTACTAGACAGCGAGAATTCAGCCAAAATAAACTTCCAGTAGGAATTTGCTCACAGGGGTCAAACCTTCAAAGAACGACAATAACTTGATACAGAACAAAAAGATGATAAGGATTCTGCTCACCATCTACAAACATAGTGCTGCATGGCTGTGTATAGATAGACCACACCCAGGAGGGAGATCTTAACAATAATAGCCATATGGCTCCAAATATCAGGTCTGATTCTGTATGACCCATTGAAACTACACTTTTTTTTGCAGATGCATCCTTGTCACGGCTCCAGGTACTCAGGATGTCCCTATAAACCTGCTTCTAGTATCTCAGCTGCCTAACAGGCTCACTGCACCCATGAGACACGGGTTTTGCCCTCCAGCATCAACACAGCCTTAACATGCCCACAAACTCAAGTGCTTCAAGCATGCAAACTGGGAGAAAGTCAACAAACAACAAGGGACAATAAGGGCCATGCTTCTGCTCTCCGAAGTGTAAGCCAACTCTGCCTTTGATGCTATACACAAAGTTTCCTTAATCTTGTTTTTCTAATTCCTGCACATCTGATTGCAACATATGTCTAGTTTCAGCAATTGACAAAATACTTCCTTTTCTATTCTATTTCGTCGCAGCTTTCTGGAGCCACAGATCGCTTCAACCTAGCAAATGACAACTGAGAAGCAATGACATGCCTTCTGTGTTTAAAAGCAAAACACAACAGCAACAGCAGAAACTCAGCTTCTCTGACCAACAGATTTCCACCACTTCATGCTGGATGGCTACTGTGTTGTTTTATTCTGGTTTTGATAATTCCCTTTCTACTCATGATCTGGCCAAGCTATAGACAGACAGATACTGAGAGCATCTGAAAAAGACTACCACTGTCTGCTGCTCTACGAGAGGCTCCAGATAACTGAGAGACAGGGCAGAGGAGAGGTGCTGAAAAGATACACCGCTCATTAATAGCTTGAATACTCACAGGGCTGTATATTTAAAACAAATTGTATTAAAATTTGGTATTCACTCCCCAATTGAGCTGTTCCTAAAATTCTCCAATGAGAGGTCCAACCTAAATTCCTAAGGCAATTATTCTACTAATTTCCTAATTCTCATATTATACTTTCCTCAGTAGATCTCACAGCACTTTTACAAAGAAAGCGCAATTACTGCTTGGGTGTGTCGTGTTCTCTTTTTCTCCAGAGGCTAAATTCCCTGCTTAAATCTTCCACAAAGCACCAGGGTGGTGGTTGTTTCATGAGGCTCTCTGGCCAGCGAGACTGACGAGATGTTTCTGTAGCTGGGAGCTCGACCCACAAAGGTTAACCAAACTACAGCTCCACAGGGGATATTATATAAATGTACCCAAATTGAAACGTTATCCTTTTTTTCCCTTTTTCCTGAAACATCCTCCTTTTCAGGATTTTTAAGACAAACAAACTGTTTCCCCTCTTGTTTTCAAGAAGCAGACCTTTTCCTACAATAAAAAAAGCAACCAAAAGCGTGTTTAGTTTTGCCATTTTCGAGGCCTCTTGCTGGCTCTAGGGAGAGAGGGCAGCCCCTCTGTGCTGGGTCCAGGCTTGCCGTCGCACACCGCCTCCAGAGCACCAGCCACAGCTATGCTGGCCCATGCCCAGGCCAGGGAAGCCAAACCTGCTGCTCCTCTGAGCTTCCCTTCCCTTCTCTTCCCTTCCCATCCAGCGCTGCCCATGTGTACGGGGTGAGGAATGCAGCAGCTCTGTGGACTCTTAGTGTGGGTTGCCCACACTAGTTTGGCACACCATTCGGGCAGCATACTTACAAATGAATTCTTTTCTTTAATAATGATGGAAAAATACAGAAAATTTTATTTGACAAAGCAGCAAGCTTTAACATTGCAGGAGCTTTATTTTTCTTACTCCCATAATTTTCCCCTGCTGTGGCAGTAGGTGGGGGGAAAGGAAGGAGAAAGTCACTTTTTGAATTGCAGCGAGATCCTTCTAGATTCCATCACTCCATTTATTCCCCTGGCATCCTGAAAATAAGACAGTGTGCAAAAGGTTTGTCTTGCAGGAAGGACTTCAATTGGATTTGCTAAAGAAAGTGATGGAAGTTTCTTAGATGGGTATAAAAAGTGACCTTTTGATTGTCCTTGAGTTTTTTTTTTTTTCTCTTTGGGCTGGAATAGGAAAACCTTACTCATTCTCAAGATACTCACTGGGACTTGTTGAGATATGAAAGACTGTATGATAAGCGTTAGGCCTCTGTTCATAAAGTAGAAAAAGAAATAAACAGCAATTCATTGAAGAAATGTATTGGAATAATCTCATCCCAAAATCTTGGGGACTCTTTTCCCTAAGTGATAGCGCCTGTGTTTTTGTTTTCTATTTGGAGAGCGCCATGTCCAGGGATTTTCCAGATCCAGTTCCAGGGATGCAGATTTCATCGGAGAAGTCTAGAATTCAGTGGAATGCCAATGATTTCTTGCCAGAATAATTTAAAAGATTTTGTGCTCTTTTTTTGCTTGTTTTTCTATCAGATGGAGTTTCCTTCTTTTTCCTCCCACTATTTTTTCCTTGTCTCCTGAAACACAGATGTATTTTTTCACAGTATTTTATTTGAAATGTTTTAGTCTCTCCCATAGAAACTGTATTATCAGCTGACACTGCTGAAATCCAAAGCCATTTTTCAACAGGATAAATCTTCACTGACATTAGATGTGCAACAATAAGTCAGATATAAAGCCATACCGGGAAAATTGCTGCCTTTAAGGTCTTGTTGCTCAGGAATAGTAGTTCTACACCATTAAAAATCGAAGAAACTACCTTCTCTGGTATTTTGGGGCTTTTCTTTTCATAGTCTGCTCATAACACTCCATTACATAAACTGTCACTATTCCTTTCACCTTGGACGACTTTGTATTTTGGCTGAGACTCATTCCAGGTAAGTATTGCTGCCTAGCACATAGGTCTTAAATCTAAGGGGGATTCTTCCCAGGTTCACTGGAGAAAGACAGACCTCGCCAGAAATTATTCAGGCCAAGGGTGGTCTCAGCCACCTATCTTTGGACGAAAGAAACTCCACCAGGAAACATGTATTTCTCTCCCTTGATTACAGGAGAAAGAAAAAATTACTATGACTAGAGAGACTCCACCTTTCTACAGCTCAAGTTACAGATGTATCTAGAAGTATCACTCGTATTACCCTTGCTGGAAAGTCCCCATAAAGGAATAGACAGAGAAGCCGCAAAATTCCTACCCCTGGAGATTTTCAGAGCTCAACTGGGCAAAGCCCTGAGCAACCTACCCGACTTTGAAGTCAGCCCTGCCTGGCGTGGTGTGTTGGACTGGCGATCTGCAGAGCTCCCTGCCAACCTAAATTATTCCATGCATTTATGAAAGAAGCTTTACAGCAGCTGGCGTTACAGAGAGATGTGCACAAAGTGCTCCATCAAAACATTTTCCAAACCACATAAAACAGGTATCATTACAGAATTCACAGAAAAGCGCATGAGTTGCCAGATCAGGCCCTTCCAGGTAGTCTATCAAATTCATTATCCTCTTCCTCCAGTGGCCAGTGGCAGAGGCTTCAGAGAGAAGTGTGTGGAGCCCCACAATAAATGGCTTTAGAATAACACAACCAAAGGAAAAATTCCTTCCTAATCCCAGGCAGCCAGTAATGGGTTGATGCCCTGAAGCATACGAGTTATTATTCTCATTAGATTTACACCTATGCAGCGTCACTGGAGATGTTCTCATTGCCCATGCCAAGGACATGTTTTCTTGGCACACATCTGAGGAGATACAGCACTCGTTCAGGCCTTTGCTACTGAAGCTAAGCTACTGCATGCCAATAAAATCTTTATACTGCACCATCTTGCATTAGGCAATATATATTTATACAGTCTGTGTGGTAACAGTAAGGGGTTTTTTTTTTAAAGGCAGAAGTATGTAATAAATGACATCCCTTCAAACACACACAGACTTTACATTTCAGCACCTTCTGCCTTACAGTCCTCCTACAACCTCAGCTCCTATATTCCGTTATGAAATTTATGGGTTTATGCATACCAAAATTGTGTGTGTGTGGACTGTTACCGCCAGGGTGGTCTTGGAGAAAAGAAGCAAATAAGATGCTCAAATTTGATTACAGGATATAATAAAAGTCAAGACTTCTTCCAGCTCATTCTCATATAGTCCCCTGGAAGAAGAAGAAGAAAAAAAGTATTTCCTTTTTTTTTTTTTTCTTTTCCTTTTTCTATAAAGGAACTGCTTTCTCCCCACCCAACAGAGCTGGCAGTGATAGCCAATTTTCCTGTATTTGAACCTTTGAGTGTGCACTTCAGAACCTCACGTGGTGAAAACTAACCCCAGAATACCCAGGAGACAGCTGAAAAACCCATTTCAGGGGCAATGCTTTGATTTTTTCACATACACAAAATTGGACGACTTTTTTTTTTTTCAGTCAGGGAAAATCTCCAGTCTCTGAGTGAAGGGAAAACTGCAGCGATTACTCCTGCCTTTAGATGGCTGGATAAATATTTACCCTCTAAGACCATATATTAAGGAATGAGCTTTTTCTTTTTTTTTCTCCCCAAAATACTGTTTCACTGTCTCAGCAACTGTGAATGGTCCTGGTGTCTCTCCCAGTGTGGGCGGCCATTTTGCTGATGCATCATCTCGCCTTTGCTGGAAAGGGATTAGAGACCAACACCATTAGCATCAGTGGCAAAATTCCCAGGCGTTGCTTCACTGCGCCCTACATCTTGTGTTGTCGCTTATGTCTGAGCAAAATAAACACAGAGTGGTCAAAATACACCACTAGTACAAAATGAGAACTTTCTGCACCGACCATGCCCTTATTTTTCATGGTTATAAATGACTAACCAAGGGGCCAGGCTGTGATGTCTGAGTCTTGACCAGTTTCGGTTGTGTAGGACCTAACGCACAAAGGGCTTCCCAGACCAGCTACTGAGCTGGTCCATCACCCTCTCTCCTTCACATCAGCTTTGGAGTTAGTTCAGGAAACTCCACTCCCCATTCAAAACAAGTACATGTATATAGGAAAAAATATTTCAAAGTTGTTATTTAGCAGATTCTCTAATTCTCTTAGTCCCTGGAGGACTGGACTTTTAATATCTCTTTGCACAGGGAGGGCCAGATTGTCATAACTTCACTGATGTTATACAGTCTTTTACCCCACAAGAAGTCCCATTGGAATCAGTGAGTAAGAAACCCATCTGGTCCAAGGAGAACAAAAGCAAAAAGAACGGAGCTGCCAAATCACACTGGTTGGCTTCCCCCAAGATTTTTCCCAAACCCAAAAAAAGTCCACCATCGCAACAAAACTCTTTTGCGATAGCATTGTCTGGCTGCTGCTGAAATAAATAATGAGATAGAATACATGCAATATCTATAAGAAAAACGCAAAGCAGTGAATTAAGCATTGTTTTCTTTGTTTTCTTGGGGAAGATTGCTGCGTGGAAAAAAAAAAAAACAAAAATGCTTACATATTGGTGACAGCTTGAACTAATTTAGATAAAAATACAAACTTTTGAAAAGCAAAATACAAAGAGGAAATAAAAATTTTCAAGGAAAAAAATATACAGTAGATGCTGCCATTTCTGTAAACTTTTGAAAAGGAAACTGAAGTTTAATTGAAATGTTGTACAACTAATTTTGTGGTATTTACTTCTTCCATAAGAAATTCCCTTACTCTAGTGGATACAACATCATACAACACTGTTCTGAGAGGCCATTTCCACAGCAATCTTTACTGGTAAGAACTATTGCCGGTGCATAATATATGATGAATGATGAAAAAAAAACATGAAAGAAATAACAAATTGTTTTATCACAGAACTGTTACTACAATTCTACAATGCTAAAGTACTGCCAACAACAGCATTTGCTGCTGATGAAATGATTATTTCTGTTACAAGAGAATGTATTTCTATACATTGTGCATGCAAAAGCAAATTCTTCTATTTCTGGCCTATTTATCCTGGGAATTAAATTAAGTTTTCCTATACTATAAGCTTTATTTAGAAAGCACTCTGGATTACAGCAGAGCATCTCTCTCTTGCATTCACCTAGCGATGCTGGGTGACAGAATGGCATATATATAGGTTACTGGAATGACAGAGAGGGAATTTTACCTAAGCTTGCTTTCAGTTTTCTTTTCTCCAATATACTTTGCATTCTTGCATTGAGGTTGTAAGCACTGTGAGACAAACAGAGTATTTTTCCTTTTTTTGGCCAAGAAAGTTCCTGCAATATGTGTTGTCCCCAGCATAACATCTTTTGCTCATTAAGGAAACCTAGATTTTCTCAAGGTGAATTTTCCTTCTCTCCTTGCTTCCATCCCCCACTACTTGCCTCAACCCCAGCTTCATTCATCAAATGAGGGAAAAATTAAGCATCTTTGGTTCACCATTAAGTGCCACAGGTCTCCAGTAAGAATATAGTATAGCTACTATGTTCAGTAAGAGGGAGTGAGAGAGAGAGATGACAGAGTGATCCAGTTCCTTCCAAGTACAACAAACACGACATTGAGAAATGAGGTTGGAATAACTCTGGATAAGCCTCATCTCTGCTCAGCAGCCAGCTCCCCATAATTTCTGGATAACAAATACAGCATTGGATTAATAGATAAGGCAGGAGGTTTCTCATCCCTTTCATCTGAACTCTTCCCTCCAGCTGTTAAGCCAGCGTTTTGGCCTCTAGACCTTGCATCAGAAATAGTTGTCAGTCAGCCCAAAGTACAGGCAACATCCAAAAAGAATTAAAGCAAAGACACGGATTGCGCGTATCTTGAAAAGGGGTGGTCACCTGCTACATGCTGGGGACACAACATCTTCAAAATGAGGAAATCTAAAACAGGAGTTTTGGGGGGAAACCCACCATCTTGAACTCCTATGTGCTTGGGACACATAGCGAGACAAAGCGCTGACTGAAACAAGAGTTGCAGAAGTCCATTAAACTGCATTCTATTATGCCAACAGAGATGCTGTTCCCATAAACCGGTCAAGTGGAAGCTGGTTTGAATGCCTAACACCTTGCCTGACGTCAGTTCCAGCAAGTTCACTACAACTGAATATAGAGAAAGTTATGTACTTACCTAGCGACCCTTCTTCACTTGCTATCAGCACCCCTCTGCATAATACTATGCTTCTCCCTGAGATTCTACGGAATTCATGCATGGTTTTTAAAAATAAAATAAAATTATTAGGTGGCTACAGTTACACCACAGAATTGGTTTTCAGAGAAGACATCTAAAGCCCCATGCACCATAATGCAAGGAACACAGAAAAGCTTTATAGGCCTTCCCCTGCCCCCACAGGAGCTGAGGATCTTTGAGAGTCCCTGCATCTGTCAAGTGTGATGTTTATTTCCTCCATGGAACAAGCTATCTTTATGAAATTAAATGACTGCCCTTCATATATTAAAGTAACACCTCCTTAGGAGAGGCTTCCATGGGCATTGGCTGTAGCCCACTTCATAAAGGGAACATTTACACTGCAGAAAACTTAAAAGCTCAGGATTGGAGCAAGACCAATTGGGAAGCATGGGACCTGGATGTTTCGTCTTTGCTATGAAATTACGTACCAAGCAAAGGCAGGGGTTTGGTTGTTTATTGTCAGGAATTTTTGAACTGACTTTTCCATGTTTCAAAGCCTCATTGCTAGAAACAAAGAAAGCTTAAATGTGGATTTTTAATAGTACTGTTAAATTTAATAGACATTTTGTGCAGCTTTGCACTGAAATTGTTTAATGGTTTTATATACATGGCTGGCTTCATACCCTGGTGCTTTTACTTCATGCTAAACTATGTAAACCTTCTGCTGGAAACACAACTACTTTTGTATCCAGGAAGCAGGGCTTTGAAGCATAATGTGTAAAAGTGAGTGGGATTTCAACACACGATACTTAAATGCCATTCTTCACCCCATATGGACAATGTATTTCTTGTCACTGCAATGAGGTTTGCAGAGAAAACAAGCAGAAAATGTCTTTAGATATTAGTCAGCTAGTAAAAGACTGAACTTTGGAGCACTGCATTAGGTAATCAGCTGTATAAAATGAAAGCATTTGGGTGCCTTTCTTAAACTTTCAGCGTACATCATAAATTTTTTCCCCAATGCATTCAGAGTGAAACACCTATTTTTTCATATGCCTCTTCAACCACTCACTCTTTTGACTTGGTGTCCTACCACTGAACGCTCCTTTGTCCATGTACAGATGATGCCACCAACTCATAAACTACACTAGATTAGCCTGTTTTTCAAACTCTTTTTTTAAAACACTTACAAAATATGGGTCAGAGGTGTAATTCAGGGGCTCCACACTAGGATACAAGAAACTTCAGTTTAATTCTTGGCTGTGCCAAATAACTCCTTGGTAACCTGAGCAACCTTAGCTTCAACGTTGAACTTGACTTTGAAGATGCCCTTCATTTGAGTGGTAAACTGGACTAGTTGACCTCCAGAGGTGACTTTCAACCTAAATTATTCTATTATTTTATGATTAGAAGGTGCCTATTGGTATACAATGAGGATTACACTTCCCTGCTGCCATGAACATTGCCAAGGAGAAATGATAGAATGACCGAGAAAAGTTTGTGCTTCATGATGATGGAAGCCATAGAAATAGATGTCCAAATTTCCCTTCTTGATTTTCATTATGCATGTAACTGAAACTTCAGACACCACACAGCTTTTGCTGAAGTATTTTTTACCTCAGTGAAGCAATAAAACCTGAATATCTCATGAGCAATATATGCTGAAAGTAAGTAGTACCCTCTGAGTATCTGAACTTTTTAAGACAGTCTCAAAATATGACCTAAAAGCACTGACCAATTCTGACAATGCTTGACTCACAAAAAAGTATGTTCCTCAAAATTCTCCCGTCCTCTTTTGCAGAATCAAGGAGCTTTGATACACCAGGGCTGATTTCTGGTCCCACAGATGTTCTTCTTCGCTGCCTGTGAGTATTTGCTAGGACGGAATTGGTGAGCGTGTTAGGAATACAAAAACACAGGAGTGAATTTTTAATTTCTTCAGTGCAGCACTAGTAATCAGTGTACTAACAAAAGAGCACTTTCTCATGGTAGTGATCCATTCGAGACCTATTACCCAATGCATAGCACATAATCTCTTCAAAAGACAATAACCTCCATCTTTAGTGAAAAACTGGGGATTGGTAGATCTTTCCATAGCTACAGGCATGAATGCACAAAGTTGAGTTAATGAGTCATAAGCCCCCTAAATTGAAATTGCTTACTCAAAGGTTATTTACACCTACAGACAGAACAGAAACCAATGCAATAAGATGAAGAGTACAGCTGGGTGGTAAAAATCCTTAGGTCTCATACCAATCATCCACTTGCGAAGTGTCCTTTTGATGTGATGAGAGCTTTGTGCTCTACACACATGGCTGGTCTTGCCCACACTATTTCTAAAATATCTGTTATTAAATCACTCTTAATACTCTTAGTATCATGACAGCATCTGAGAAATCCTCCTCCACTTCTATCTGTGACAAGACAAACACTTAGCCCTGGTAAGTCACTCTTTCTTCCCTTACTGAATCGGCCAGTCATTTTAGAAATTTTATTTTCCCTTCTTATATGTGGAGATACTAAAAAATACACATTTATAAAGTGAATATATGCTTTTCTTAAGTATATCTTGTCCCATCCAGAACGGGATACATCAAAGGATTTACATCTTCAGCTTCCTTTTGGAAAAAAAAAACAAACAAACAAACAACAAACAGGAAACAAAGCCATTCCTCAAAGCAACTTCTTAGCTAATTTTTTGAAGGACAGAAATATTAAATGCTGTGTGTGAGAGCTGTTATTATGTTTGGGCCCCTTCACATGCAAGGGACACTTAGGCAAAGAGCTCTTGTAGGTACCAGTATCTCATCAGAGAGTCATGAATTCACAGGGAGTGCAGTAAGCGCTTTGCCATTGCATTCATACAGGAGCATTCAGCTCTGTTAATGACAGCCAGCAGCATCACACTGACAGATCAGCAGGCAAATGGAAGGACAGGTGCCTGGTTCTTCAGACTTGCTTTAAGAGACACAATGGATTGTGTCTGCAGCATGAGCTTGCAGAACCCCATCACCTACCTGCTTTCCATCCATTCAACTAAAAACATGTAAACGTTCCTACCTACCTACTCATACTTTAATCTTTCCCTTATAGCTATATGTTCACTTACACACTATCAATACAAGCACAGGGTAAGAGCTTGTAAGATACTTCTTCATTTCTTGGTATGAAATGTGGGAAAAAACAGAATTATAATGCTGTAGCTTACAGAGAACATTTTATCTAAGAAATTCAGAGAGCACTGAACTTGGAGACCCATAAATCAGGACTTCTTAGTTCCTGAGTTCACAGAAATTCCAAAAGCAAGGGTAGGATAAAAAGTGTATATAGATCCAAGAAGGGGCTTTCAGGAAAATTCACTTTGTCAGAATGTAAGCATCTGGCATGGGTTTTGACCAAGCCAAAGCAACCCACTCTAGCTCTTAGGAAACACAGATATTGAACTAGTCCACTACCTTATCCTCAGCTCTCCCAGCCATGATGCTCACTCCCCATTGCACCTGGCCCAGCATGCACTCTTATTTTTTACTTTTGCATTTTATTTAATGTGTAAAATTAAGCCAAGAATCACCTTTTCACTGAATACCATGAAACCTGTGTCTTGCCTAGAAACTTCTGCATTCCCATGCCTAAAGGAATTAACAAATTCCCTTGTGATTCCTATCATCTCACACTCCTGTCTTATACCTAGATGTTCACCTGTTTCCATCCATTGCATAGAATATACCATTCTTCTTCTAATTCAGTGTTGGAAAGTTGATTTCTTTCTGAAATCCATTACAGCCAGTTTGGCAAGGAGAATCGAAGCAAGATTTCAAAGGCTGACCATGTGTGTTCAAGGGTTTCAAAGCTCCAGTTTCCTGCTCATAGAAGAAACATTTTCTTTTTAACTCATTCTCAAGGATGCTAGAGAAAGCCAGGGGTATCTGACATATTTTGGCTTGCTCTAACTAATATTTCATGGTCTGATGATAAACATAATAGGCCATACGCTGGGTATTGTGCCGAAATTGTGTGTGTAAAAGGCATTAATTGTTGGGAGCTGGAATTGGAATCAGATGGCCCACTTCAGATTGACATAATCCAATGGGTTGTTCTTCACACTGGAGTGGCAAATAAATCAGTGTCAACCTGAGAGCATGTGATTTTGTGTTCCTTATTACAGCACTGCTGCAAACGGATTGGAAAAAAAATACACACACATGTGGGCACACATACACATAAATACATGGAAATTATTCAGGCTCCGTGTTGCTGCAGCAAATATATGGAAATTATTCAGGCTCTGTGTTGCTGCAGCTGCTAAGCTTTTACGTTAGGGACTATTTTAAAGCTCTTTAAAAAGAAACATTTTGTCTCAGCTTTAATGTGACCGAGTAATTGCACTTTCCTTGTGTGCCAACTAACTTTTCCTTTCTCAAGACGTCTCCCTGAGCTAAGAAGAGCATTTCCAAACCCTGTTGTACAACTCAGAAGCTTTACTAACACAACCAGAACAATACCACCCTGTCAAACGTCAGAGCCTTTATGCGAGTGCTTCACTAGGACAACTAAGGAAATTAGTACTGGCTGGAGCCAATTGGTCTGTGCATAGCTTGGGGATGAAGAAAGCAAAAGTAGGGAAGGGAGTAGGGGGAGAGAGAATTTTTGCTGAAAATTATTTTTGGTAGAAACAGGATTGCTACAACAGACTTTCAGTATTAGAAAAGGCATCATTAAGTGGAACACAGTTTTGAAAGCAAAGAAACTTGGGCAATTAAGATGGTTGTATTAGTCCAAATTGTGTGTGGGAGGAGGTATCATTTGATTGACATTAATTGCTTCTATTAGGGCTGTGTGTACTATACTTCAGCCAGGCACCAATAGAGACATACAATCCATGGATTAAGGAGAGGACAGTGGCTCTTTTGTAGCTCTTGAAGTGCATTTGGAGCTGAATGACACTCCTTGAAGCATGGAGCTGGACTGCAGAGAAATCCCTATGGAGCTTAACATCACAGGTGGAAATATTCTCCTGAAAGGTCTTGCCACCTGCGCTAATTGCTGAGTTTAAATGTTTCAAGGCTTTTGCATCTGTACACAACCTCTCTCTTAGATGTAGTCATAGAAAAAGGTCCATCTGAGCCTCTCTGGCCTACTGATCACCTTAGCAAATGTCTCCCAGCCAAAGATTCATGAAGACGGTAACCAGCTGGCTTCCCTTCCAGCACTCGTGACTCCCCAGCATCATTAACCGTATATCCACCAAAAGCAGATGGTCAGGGAAGCAGCTTTTCTCACAGCTGCAGCACAAAGTCCAAGTTCACATCTCAGAAGACACTTGGAGCACTATGCTACCATAGAAGAAATAAATCAATTGCTGTTTTTTCTTCTTCCCCTGATAATATGGCTCAGAAATTTCCTAAGGGAAGAAACAGCCTCCCTGCCCATATTCCACAACCCCAATGAGAAGATCTAACGGTGGGAGAAAATCAACTACAATGTGGCTTTACACAAGCAGCTTAGATAAGATGTTTAACTTTTAGATAACTAAAATTAGATGAGATAAATCAATCTCTCATCATTTTCCCATCGAAACAATAGAGGTATTAGCACTTCCCTGTGAGCACATTCTGACGAAAACATTGTGATAGTGCAGACATGAAAGGATCTTCAGAGATCAGGGAACGGATCTGTAATTGCAGGAGTTGAAGACCTTGACAAAGATACCCAGTAGCTCATTCCAAGGTGGGTGAATAGTTGACTTCTTTTTTTTAACTTATTGTCAGCAGCAATTAGAAATATTACTTTAGGTCACCTTGAGAAGACTTATTTTTTCCTTCCAGTTTTCATAATTTTAGTCAAGTAAAAGTTTTTGTTTTGGGATTCTCAAACTCAAGTGTCTCACTTCATCTCTCAGGGATTTTTCATCCCCTAAACAAAACCCTTTTAAAGACAAGTAGGTATGTACAATTTTTCAACAAATTTCAAAATTAATTTTATGTTGAAATAAGAAATCTAAATGTTTCTTTCCGAAAAGATTAAAAAGGCACCTTTTCCCACAAATGGAGCATACGAGGGGAGGGCAGGGATGTCACCACTCGGCACAGATTTCCAAACACTCTCAATTAACTCCAAAACATCTTTTCCCAGGAAACAATCTATTTTCCCCTGTACATCTGATCTCTATTGGAGGCCAGGCCTGATCCTGCTCCTCTGCAGGGGAAGAGCCCTGGACGTACCATCCCTCCGTAACAGAGATGGTTTTAACTGCCTGTCCCATAACACTTACAGACAATCATAAAAAGGGAAGTGTAATTATTGCAATTACATTTGAGGAGCAGTTTTAATGAATATTAAACAGTTTTAAACATCAAAGTATTGACTGAAGTGGAAAAATAGTGTCTTTACTATCAGCCCTTTCCCCTTGCTAAAAGAAAACGTGGGGAGGAAAGGAGAGCATGGGTTTTATTGGTGACACCAGGAACAATTTATAGGAGTGCAGTGACCTGCACTTTGAACTGGGCTCTCCACCTACAGTCTGTAGTATCCTAAAAAAAGATACGCCCTTATCTCCTTCGCTGCAGTCAGCCATCCCGACAGGAAGGGCAGGCTGCCTGCAATGCCTGAGGAAACACTTGGACTATTAAAGGCAGACAAAGGTCCTCCTTTTTATTTTTTATTTTATGTGCACTGTTTGCTGCACAGGATTTCTTTACAGTATCTCAGGAATAGCAATGTGGGCCTTTTGAAGGTCAGTTCTAGCTGTAAAAGCTATCCAGAAGAAAATCTGAAAAGGGTTGTCAGCATTGACGCAGTGATTTATTTTGGCCTTTATAAATGAGAGCAGAAAGATGCTACAGTCAATCTTCACAGCTGTACCCTGCCTGAGGTCCTGAACCACAAACAGCATCTAACCCACATCTCCCAAAAGCCTTTAAGCACAAGGGCTGCTTAAAGCATGCAAATCGCTGGAAAGGATACAGCATGGCAACAAGGGACAGCACATCCAAGCCACAGTGGGATCCCAGGACACTCACATCCCTTCCCCAGCGCTCTCCATCTTGGGGGGATGCCCAGAGAAATGCTGCCTCTGCCTGGAGCCAGCCCAGCAGCCACTCCTTCCCTCAGCTCCCTGAGATATACAATACGTCCTATGGCTCATGGACATGTAGAAAATTTGGGGATCCTGCAGAAAGGCTGTCCACTCATATCTCTAACCCTGATCTAAGCCATGTGCAAAACTGCAATCAGTAACAGGGTCATCAGTTCAACTGGCAACACGTCATCATCGTGGCTAAACCGTGACACGTCCTTGCAAGATCAAGACTCCTTCTGTACATGATTACTATTTATTTATAGCATGTGATAAAAATTTACAGTAACACAGAGAAGCTAGAGCTGAGACCAGGATAGGAACTATAAAAAGATCTTATCATTGAGAATAGTCGGTTTTGCATCAGGAACAGTTTTATATGAGAAAATACCAATACAAGAACATTTCTCAGAAGTATACTGATATTGGCAAAATTTCTAGCAAGGAAAAATTATCAAAATCTTTGATTTCAGCGAAGCCAAAGTGCTTTATTTCAACCCCCTTATGGACAGGAAAAGAGCGGGACAGTGCAAGAGGCGAGTCAGTCTTAAACAATTTGACGTCACAGAAATAGACCTGACAAGTTCACTTCTCAACTTCCTGAATGCATTCTTCCCATTTTTCGTTTAACTGGAAATTTAGACATTTCAGTTTTCAGTCTGACTAGTGAGGAAAAGCCCGTCTCTGTGGTGCTCTCGGTGGGAGAGCAGTCAGTCCCCTTCACAAGCTTCACCTGCAACGCCCATACGTGAGTGAGACCGACAGCAAGGAGAAGATCAAAGTGGTTCGTCCACACGAGTCCAACCTTTCCTCCCAGACCAGTCCCAGCCTCTCTCCAGAGAACGATGGCAACCTCCAGATGAAGAAAATATGCCAAGTGAGCTCAGCAACCAGCCTGCACCTCTCTGCAGACTGATGGTAGGAGCTGAAGAACTGGCCACAGTCAGGATGCTCCAAACTGCGCATGCGTGCTCACACCAGCATCTCTGCCTACAGTAAATGTATGTTTGGCTCAAGGAGGAAATCATTCAGCATGTTTCATATGGTTTTCTCCATTTAGATCCCCATTCCCACTATAAAATCCATGATAAAAGAATATAAATAACCAAACTGGAAACAGCTTCTCTAGAAATCATCTAGAACATTTCTGAGCCACAAATATTCTGTCACTTTTGATTACATTTCTATTACTCAGGAAAATGCAATTACGAGGGACAAATAGTGACGAATGCTGAAATCAAGGGTCGGTTTTCGACAATAGGAGACAGGACTGGCTCTCTGTGAGTTGGTGTAAGAGGCATGCCAACAGCCATCCGGGTTCTAGCACTGCCAGCTTTCAAAATGCCATGCTTGCACCAAATGCTACAATCGCCTACAAGAACTAAATTAATGCAACTGCTCTACTCAGTCACTGCATTGCCCACTTGAGAGGGCACATGTCAGAAGCCCACATGCTGGGACAACATTTACAAAGAGTATCATCAATTAATTTGGTAAGAATAAAAGTAGGCAGGAACACCCTGATTCACAAAAGCACCCGTTTGGGTTTCCCTTTGAACTCAGCACATGCTTAAATACTACACTGAATGGAGACAATCATCTCACAGATCCTGAACAGCTCACAAGAGCTCAGACCTGCAACAAAGACAGACTGTCATTTACTTGCCCCAAACGAAAGAGGCTCTTGACCATGAGGAACCCCACACTGTCCTCCTCCCCTGAGGCCCGGCTCCAACGACAGGAACACACCTCTGCATGGTGGAGGATGCTGTGCAAGACCTTGGGGGCTTTGCTGCAGCCCTACCCACGGTACAGCAACCTCACTGCCTGCCTTCTGAGTGGACCATTCCATTTGCATGACACTACCTTTTGGGTTTTTAGCTCAGCAAACCGACTCTCTAATGAAAATATGGCAGGATGGGAAAAAACTGGTGACATTTCAAACCAACTCTTTAAGCTAAAAGCTTTCTCTTAGCATTTCTCCCTGGGAGATGTCTCACTGAGTATGTATTATGTCATTTCTTTCCTGTCAGCTACCTTCCACTGTGCATCTAGGCCATGCAAAACAACTTACTGTGTTAAATGGAAACTCAGGGCTCTGCGTTTGCCCAGACATCATGTTTCTTGCCTCATGTGAGCCTGTAACCAGCATAGCTGCACAGTAAATACTCATTAATGGTGCATAGCAGTGATAAAATCCCTTCTTCCCACAACACCTGGCTGCTGCGCAGTAGCTGCAGGGGAACTTCAAGCATTTTGGTTAGAGACTCATCCCAGCACTGGTCTATCTCCCCTTAGGGGACAGAGCTGCTAATTATTGAGCAAATAACCAGACTCTGCTCTTTTGTGTTCCTGTGTGCTGAAACACAATACAAACCCCTTACGGGGTCTGATCCAAAACCAATCTGATTTCACGGGCTGTGAATCAGGCCCATCGTAAACAAGTCCCCACACACCTCCAAGAAGACAAAGGCATGTTACCTGCACGAAAGGCAGGTAATCGCAGGGAGAGCCTCCCTGCACAGCTTCAGAGAGGTGGGAACCCTAGAGAAACCCTTCACATGCAGATTTCAAGCCTTGCAGGTGACTTCTCTCCTGGGGCTGAGCCAGTGCCACAGCTTGCCCCATGACAGAGGACCTGCCTGGTGCACCACCACGTGGGACGAGGAGGGACAAGGGCTGCTCTTCGAGAATGTGACTTTTAGACATCTTTTTCTGAGTGGTGACCACCCAGAAAAGGAATCTCCATCTTGCCTCCTAATCCCAGTTTCTGTGGGAAAGAGGCTGAGAAACCAGAGCTGCGTGACAGCCAGGGAGCTTGCGAGGGAGCTTGAGGTGCGAGAGTGCTGGGAAGCGTCGTGCTTGACAGGTGGATCATGCCCAGCCTTAGGCAGAGGAGCTAGCTGAGATCACAGCCTCAGGGCCACCACAGAAGGATGGAGTTCACTCTGTGGTCCCTCAGGAGGATTCACTCGCACTGCGGCTGTCCTCGCTGTGCGGCAGAGGTGGGACCAGCTACCTTGGGCTGTGCTGCAACATGGAACACCAGGAACCCATAAATCCCCTTTTCTTCAGTCTTCATTGTGATGGCCCGCAGGCTGGTCCACAACAGAAACCCCAAGGAGGTCAAAGGACCTCTGGAAACTTGGGAGAAAATGTTCTGCCGGGACCCCACACGCACCATCTTTCCCCTAGATTAATTCAATCTGCTTCAGCTTCCAGCCAAATCAAGATATGGGCTCATCTTGCTAAATATAGCTCTCAAGTAATTTCCTGCATATTGGGACCGAGTCATTTGGCAACTGCTAGATAATGTGCAACAAAAACACAGGGTAGCGCCGGATGCCTGTGGCTGCCCATAAACCATTAGCGGCAAGGTCAGCAGCCTCCGACCCTGATTGTGTAACCCCAAGCATTACCATTCCTTGGTTTATTTTCTCTTCCTCTCATGAGGATGGTAGAAATTTCAGAACAGGGAAAGGGCATCCAGCACAATCCGCCTGCCATTTCCCCGCAATCTTCTTAATCCTACTCCTTTCCATAAGGCTGCTCTTTTCCCAAGCCCCTCCTCAAAAGAGAGACGGAGGTGTCCCTTGAACTTCGAACGTATTGCCTTAAAGTATCATCTTAAAGTCTTAGTATAATGTCTTTACATTGCTTGCCATTCCCCAGTAACTTGTTCCATATGCTTAAGTACTCTTTGAGCATAATATCTCTGCCTTATTCCCATCTAGCTTCCCAGGGTTTTCAGATGATCCTCTGATTTCTGAACCCCTTGACAACGTGATTCATCTGCCCTTCAGGAATTTCTAAGTCCTCTTAAGTATATAAAGATAAAAAGAAAAGAAGAATCAGAGTCTACATCCATCTAGTTAACTATTCTGTCTTCCACAGTGACTGAAAGGGAAAGAAAAGTCACATAGAAAATGGTCACTTTCCATGGCACGTCCTCCTGGTGTCTGGAAATCATCACTTCAAGGACTGCCTGAACTGAAGGTCGCATCAGGACTAGGAGCTACTCACAGACTTACCTTCCATGTACATGGCTACTCCCCTCTCAAATCCATCTGTACTCTTGGCCTCCACAATATCCTGTAGCAATGAGCTATTTAATTATGTGACATGTGCCACAGTTCTGCAGTCCCTTCTCACTAGGTGAGATTAACATCCTTTAAGCGTTCCTCATGGAGACTGTCTATCACCTCATTATCCCAGACAACCACTTCCAAAAGCAATAATGTTTGTCTGTGGTCCAGCAGCCCCCAGTTGGAACAATGTTCCTTATGAGGACAGACCAAGAGCCAGACGCCTTAAAAGCATCACCCAGGGATACTGCATGACATCAGTAGTCAGCCTAGTCCTCTGTTTTGTGTCTGACTCCTAGTGATGCCAGCACTTCCAGAAAAAAACTGCGAGCAGTAAGCAGTTCAAGTATCCTTCTCAGACGAACACAGTATTAACCCTGACGAGTCAGAGGTGAATTTTTGCAGTGAAGCAGAACTGTTGACAAAACTGGATATTCTTGATATGCATGGAAATTGGTTTGGGGGTTTTGTGGCTTTTTTTATTTTTAGTTCCTGCTAAGTTCCCGATCTCAAAGACACCTTGAAACAATGAGCTCCCCTTTTTAATTACGTACCCTGTGAAGAAGTACTCTTTTATTAGCATTTCTTTCATCACCTTTCTATTTTAATCAAATGTCCCCTTCTCCTTGCCTTATGAGGCAGACCAAGTTTCTGATCTCAAAACTATGTATTTTCTTCTGCTTACTCATTCCAGCTCTTACAATTGACTCTAGGACGTCAGCCGCCATTTCTGTTCTGCAGCTTTGCCCTGGGCTGTTTCAACAATAATTTCCAGATTCATTTCCTGACGACTGTTGCTTTTAGCCCACATTTCCTATGCTGGCTCCCACATAGCTTTCACCCTGCCTCCATTACACAGCATGTTTGCCACCTGCAGCTTCCCTTACCTTGGTGATCTGTGACACTTTAAACATGGTCGCACTTACTATTTGCTCTGTCTCCACTTGAAGATGCAGATAGGCTTTTGTTCCATTCACAGACAGCACAGATACTCACATGAATACTCTGCACAGGACCAGAAGGGATCTAGTGATGCAATGCGGTATAAATGCACACTTACTGACTTCCACCATGAGCACCACTCTCACCTTCCTGAACTGGGGAAACTCTACATATGGGATCACCTATTCTTCTGATTTATCATTGCAACCTCCAAGGGAGGTTAGCTGTGGTTAAATTCAGTCAAATTAATCAAACTGACTTGTACCAACTGAAATTGTATCAAATGATATCAAACTAAATCTCTGCTCTTCATTAAGGTCACTAATTTACTGCATTAAGAGCTGCTATGCCTAAACAGTGATGGACGAGCATCATGAAGCACTGGAAGGTGGTTTGGAGGAAACATTCTCATCTTCAGTTGCTGATTTCAGCCTAAGCAATCCTGCTGGGATTAGGGTCATATCTAGCCATGTGAAACCATTACACTTCGCATGGTTTCCAGCTGGAGATGTAACACATTCCAGGCCAACTGCGCGTAAGCTCATTCCAGCATTCATGTGTCCAAATGGACTCAGGTTTGCCGAGAGGTTCATGGGACCCTGAGGAACCTCGTCTGAGATTCAGGTTTGCAAGAGAGGATTTCCCTGCTGGAATGCACCTAAAATATCCTTATTAACTACTGAAATGAGAAGTCAATGTCTCCTCCCTTCCTGACCAAGCAGATTTTTCTTTTCCTACAGTTGTTTTGGCTATTCTTGTCTAATTTTGGATTAGAAAGCCCTCTTTGTGCACATAAGCACCTTTCCAGTAGAAGTAAATCAAGGCTACATCCCTCCCATCAAGTGTCAAAATAAAGTGCAAGGAAACCAGTGTTTGTGCTTTCCAAAGTCCACATTTTTCTCATTAATTTCACAGAAGTTGAGTAACAAACTTCCCTAGTAGCTTTAAAAAAAAAAAATCACATCTCATTTATCTTAGCTATCTAGCAATCTTGCCATCACTAAATCACACCTGGCACAAACACAGATGAGCCAAGGAGGAGCTAGGCAATGTATTTTCACTGAAACGTTTAAATAAAAAGGGGCATTTTGCACCAAAAACTCGTACATCATGAAAAAGTTTTTCTGACAATTAAATCAGTAATGAAAAACACATTTTCTAAAAAAAAAAGGTTGAGGTTTTCATCTTTAGAAATCAAATTATTTTAAAAGAGAAGAAACTGGAAGGCCCTTTTTTACCTGAAAAGATAAACTGAAAATGAAAACAATTCCTCAATTTAAGTAGCAACATTTTAGAGTAAATAAAAATGATACAATATCTTCCACCATAAATAAATGAGCTTTTCTGCTCATCTATACTCCCAGCAAAGACGGCATCAACTTTTGCAATTTTCAAGATTAAATACAGAAGTTCTCCCTTCTGCTTCCCTCTCATTGCTTCTTCACACATACATGATACATTTTCCATCCACAATTTTCAAGTGCTGTATACCAAATAAGGCTTTCCCCACAATATGAGATAACAGTGATAAAGATTTTACCCTTCACCAGATTAAGGTACTTTGAGATTTTTAACAGATTATACATATCTCTGAAAAACCCTAACCCAAAACCAGGCTGTTTGCCATTTTGCCCTATGAGATGATGAGTTCTGTACTCTGAGTATCCCCGTCTGATCTTGAGGACTTACACTGCTGCAATGCACTGCTGTATTTTTATTGCACACAACTACAACGTGGGAGTTACTGCTGGGTAAAAACATGCCCCATTATGCCAGTGAAGACACAGCAAAAAATACTGTCATACCACTTTTAGGGTAAGAAATTAGAAAGGGCCTGAGAAGACTGAGTTTGCAACCCCACCCTCAAAAACTTGGAAAGAGTTCAGATGCTACAAAGATGGGGCCAGACAGACTTTCCTTCAATATTTCAATAAACAAAATTCCCAGGCCAAATCCCTGGTCTTAAACAAATGAAAGAGAATAAAACTTCCCCTTCAGTGTTTTGGTGGAACATTGTTTTTCAATGAACACCGTGTTTTAGTGAATGGCAAAACTGCTTCAGTAAACTTGGAGGGATTCCTCTCCAGATACACAGCCCAGCCCAGACCTCAAGCTTGGCTTGAAACTACTTCTTATACTCTTCCTGGAGGGAAGGAATTAGGACTTTGACAGTACTAATGCAGGACGAGAAGGCCTGAGGAGCTTGAGGACATGAAGATCACCTTAAGCAGAAAAGGACTGTGGAAAGGTATTGCTAAGCTATTGCTAAACAGTTCTGTGGTATTATAAAACTTCCCATATAAATTCAGGAGAGATTACTCATCAGGCTTCTCTGCTGAGTTGCTTTTTGTTGCTTAAGTTGATGTGAAGTTACCAGGTGCTGTTTTCCACCTCCAGCAGCACTGCGAACCTCTCCTTCTGTAGCACTTGGTAGCCTTGCTCTTCAGGAACTTCTACCACAGTTGTAGAGTGTTTATTTAGCAGCTTGAGAAAGGAGATTGCAAGACACAACAGCAAAAGGAAAAAGGGGGAAGGCAAGGCAGCGTCTGCAAATTAAACAGTGGCAACAAAGTCATGAAAGCAGAGCAGGTGAATGTCTTTCTCACAAAGAATGTCCCAAGAGAGGTTACAGATCTGGGGGCTGGTCCTCCAGGATCCCCTTGGGATGCCTAAAATAAATGCCCAGTTTGTAGAACTGTTGGTCCAACTCCCCCAATGCAGAGATTACGTGACAGCCCATCGATCTAGCCTGAATGACTGGCAGACACCCATCAGAGGCAGCAGAAGTCAATTAAGTCTCTGCTTACACACAGCCTTTCTGAGCCAAGCCAAATTTTTATAACCCCAAACGTTCTGTTTCAAATTCTAAACTCACACTTTCACATCCCTTCCAGTAGAAAATATGTGAATTAAACACACGTGTAACAGACAGACAGACACACACACTCACTCAGAGCACCTTAGGAGACCCTGACAGTTACTAAGGGGGTGGGGGGTGGGTTGGTTTTTTCACAGGGAAGGAGGCATGTTTTGTTTTTTAGAATGAGCAAGTAGAAGGACTTTATATGACGGGCTGTGTTGTGTAGCTGAAAGCCCAATAGGAAAGGAAGAAGTCACTGCCTTTTAAAAAAGCCAGAGGACAAATCAATGCAAGGACTCTTCTGATCTCCAGGAGTTAAGCAGGGTTGCAACCATCCCATCGCGGTTCTCCAGGGCCCTATCCTGAGCAACTGCCTTAGCTCACGTTTCACCTTTTCTAGGTATCACTTTGCATTTCTTCCTATCAACTACTTGTGGCTGGCCCCAGCACTCAAACGTGGGGATCCACCTGGTAACAGCTACCCTCAGAAAAGTTCAGGCTTTAGGCTCTTTTTCCATAAGCAGGCAAATGTTCAAACACTTATCGAAAAATACAGGTACAATCTGGCAGTACAGCTCACAGGAAACATCCCTCACGTGGGAGTTTCAGCACTTGCTGTTTCTAGAGGTGCCAGAAATACTAGGGGCGGAGGGAGTGCTTTTCTAATAGTATTTGGAATATTTCTCACATCATTATGAATGTAGCTGGGAGAATAATTTATAATGAATCATTTTATCTTAATTAATTTCCCTGTTCATTCTTTGTGTGACTAACACACTCCCTCAACTGCCTTACGTGTACTGAAAATTTCTTCCTTAGTAATTAGGGCCAGGGATAATGGGGGGAGAGGCTTGATTACAGGCAGTTGTGGGGTTCATTTTATCTTTGAAAGTTGAGATTTTTCAATGGGTACATCTTGTGACTCACATACTGCGATTCTGCACCATGATGACATGATTGTCACATTCTGGCATGAATTTCAACACCAGCAGGTGTCACTTCAAATCTGAAAGTGGTTGTCCACAAGTATCTTACAACTGTCACAGACTTTGTTTTTTTAACAAAAAGACTTGCTGGTAATCACAGTGAACCCAATAGTGGTTCACACACTCAGAAGAGTTAACCTTCAACTGTAACAAGAGGACACATTACAGTCTCATAAAGGCAATGCATAAAAAAAAACATATTCCCTCACAGATGTGGTTTATTTTGCTGTATGTGTTTATGAAGGAGGAAGTTTTACACCAAGAAACAGAGATCTTTAGGCATCCATGGTCAATTCTTCCTTCCTGAAACTTGGAGACGACAGATAGATTTCAATAAGCTGAAATACGTGCCCCATACCTATGCAATATAAGGACAATCCTTTATGAGTGAGGGGTTCAAGACCTCTAATTACGAGCTGTTTTGCTTAAAAAAAAAAATCAGCTCTGTTCATCTGTTGTCATCAGAGTGCTTGGCTCCGCTTTTGCTTCAAGAGAACTGACTCAGCTCTGTCGCAGCCCTCTGAATGTTTCACTGGGGTGGTGACAAGCCTTTGTGCTGTTTTCTCAGAAAAGGACCATGATACTTGAACCATATGTCATCACTCAAAGCCCACATGAGTTGTAGGACTTCCTCTCTGTGTTAAGTGGAAGGTATGTTCTTTAGCAAAGTCTTTTATCTGCCTGAATCCAATTCAGCCAGACTGAATTTCTTCTAAATGCCTTCCATCTGCTTTCGATTTGACTCTAGCAGGCTTTCAAGGTAGATATATTCTTCTGTTTTGTTTAATTATTTCATCCACACAGAGATACCTTGCTGTGCCAGGTTTACTCTGCCTGCTCTTCATTTCGGGTACAGGCTGAGTACTCGCTTTTCTGAGTTTCATGAATTTGAGTAGTCTCCATCCATCTCACTGTGTTCAACAGATGCTAATGTGCAGTGCATACCTTGTCCATATGAAGCTGACTCCCAGAAGGTGGCATTTCAGCAAGCTACAAAGAACAATTTGGAGGCACCACAATTTGCCAGGAAGTAATTATTTCTGAGTCTGCATACACTGCAGGAGAGGACTGTGGGTTTTTTCCTAACTTGTGGAAGCACAGGAATTGACAGATAATATCACAACAGTGGTGCCTCTAAATCCAGTATCTTCTGACAGGTAGTATTAGCTACTTTAGAGGAAGAAGAGATTTCTATAGTGAAGAGTTAACGGAGAGTATGATCTGAATCAAAACTACAACAGTCCATTGACTGCCTTCCTCCAAACCCAGGTCACAAGCGTGATGCCACAAAAGCCAATGGATGCTTTAGTCTAGCAGAAGGGGGAGATATATTTTTTTCAAAAAAAAATGTAAATCAAAGTTTGATGCCTTGATCTCCTCCTTCAAATCCTATCCCAGCACTGTGGATTTAAAGGTTTTCCATTAAGTAGGCCACTATTTTTGTTCAAGCCCTCTGCATGTCTCCCATATGCAACAAATCCATCCCTCTTTTCCATTATACTAGTCCTACCTATGACAGTTTGCTGTGCTGGGCATTGATCTCAGTTTCTCACATTTTCAACTTACTAAATGAGATCTGCCAGCTGGTATAAATGGAAAACACACTGGAAACCTTGCATCTCTGCCCATATACATTAGCTGTTTTTTTTTTAATTTGGGGGAAAAACTGGATGAGACCTTGACATCATAAAGGGTGCTCTGTGTGAAAGAGATTCTTGAAACAGACACAAAGTTTTTCCAGGAAAAAAAGATGAGAACACTTGATGTGGAGGAAAAGGGATCTCGTCGTCAAGAGATGCCCTACATAATAGAAAGGTTCCTGTGAGGTCGAGGTTCAAGAGAGATGGAGAACAGTTGTAATGGATGAAGAGTGATGGCTAAAGAAAAATATGCTTTGCCCGTAGGTGTTTATGGGCAACTTCTGTTCACAAGCATTTAAGGAGAAGAGCTAGCCAAAAAAGAACGTGCCCCAAAGACAGCTATAGCCAAATATTAACACTAAATAACACAGGCTTCAGAAATCCAGCCTGGTAAGTGGGACTAAAGGGGAAAAAAAAACCCAGCCTCTTAATCAACATTTTTTCCCCCTGCCACCAAATGTAAGCCAATCTATTTAGTTAGAAAAACATGGCTTATTGCAATCTAAGTAATTTTTATTTCTTTATATACCACAAGATGTAAACTAATCTAGAGAAACATGGTTTCCCTGCATTCTGAGTAAAAGCCCCTGCTTTTCTACACTCTGATACATTTTTGTGATGCTTTTACCACTTTCTCTGCAAAGCCTAATGGGTTTCACATCACCTCAAAACCTCTTGGCCCTTCCCTTCTGGAGACCACTTGGATTTCAGAGCATGTGTTGGGGGTGGCATGAAAAACCCTCAATGTACTGCAGTGGAAAAACAATTTGTAACAACATTTCCTGAAGCAATAGGTTCCAACCCATTGAAACTCTATTTACCATATGCTTGAAAGACTCCAGGAACAACAGAAAGTCGTGCATGGATGCCTCTGTGCAAACACAAGTCAAGTAAAAATAGATCCTTCTGACCAACATCCAGCTGTACTTGAGGAGGCCATTTTTAGCTTTTCTGAGTACCTAAGCACTACTCAATGCTCATAATTTTATACCTAGGAAAGAGTTGCTCTTACCCTATGGAAAGACAATGGAAAATATTAGGGCAAGTTCCTAGCTGATTTCCTTGGGGCTTGCAGGCACGTACATCAGCAGAGGAACTGCTCCTGAGCGCTCAAGGCAGAAGGGTGAAGTCTGCGTAGAGAAGATACGCACATAAAAATGCAGACATACCGCAGTACCATATGCCAAGCGGGTAAACATCCCCACCCTCCAACCTCCCACATCTGTGCAAGTCTCTGGCTGGGCTGGTTAGGTTCCCCTTGCTGAAGCAATCTCACAAGTGCTTCAGTGCCATACATATTTTCCATACACAGACCTAAGTGTGTGTTTGGTTTCTGCAAGTTTGTCCGCAGAAGAAGGGGAAGGTTGACTTCCAAAAGCTCTCATTTTGTTGTCATTCATAAGACAGCAACCCAAGCAAGTTTCCTGAAACCAAAACTGTCTAAGAGAGAGATGTGGCCAATGTCTACACAGCCAACTGACCGCTAACGTTTACCAACACCTAGCATCTCTGGTCAGACAGTTTTGTTTTGCAAATATTGCCCTTAGAAGTCACAGCTTAGAGAGGTCAGAATTTCTGTTTGGTTAGGATGAGTATGAGGGAGCATTGAACCTTTTTTTTTGGTTTGGAAAGTGCATTAAAAACATGAAGGAATGGACTCATGAAAGGATTTACTACTGGGCTAACTCTGCTCTCCTGGAAATTACTGATAAAACTGCCAGTACTGTTTAATAAGTTGTAGTTGGGTTTTGTTTTTTTTTTTAAATCAATACAAGGTACTTCAGTGAGATATTTTAAAACTGAGTAGCTAGAAGCAAAGGCAAAGGGAGCGAGCTAACCACTGCCTAGAAAGGGGTTCTAGAGAAGATGGAATTGAGCTCTTTCCAGAAGTGCCTGGAAAAAATTACAAAAGGCAATAGACACAAATAGCACAAGGTAGTTTGCAACTGGGTATTAGGAATCAAAAACATTCACAGGGAGAGCGGTCCAACATTGGAACAGGGGTCCAGAGAAGTCTTTGTCAAATCTCTCCTTATAGATTTCCAAACTTCAACTGGACCAGGCTCTGAGCAACCGGCCCTGACTTTGAAGTTAGCCCTGCTCTGAGCAAGAAGTTGGATTAGAGACCTCCAGAGTGCTCCCCCAACCCAACCCATGGTCCAGGATAAAACTAGTCATATTTTTTACACTGTCATTGTAAACGTTCTTTGTACCTTCCCTCTTTAACCTCTCTGGGTGTGTCTGGTCTTATTTCAGAGGAAAAGCAAAACAAAACATGCACTTTAAATAATTATTTTTAAGGTGTATGTCCAAGATTCTAATATTCATGTGTATTTCAGCACATTCTGCCAGTAAGAGTTTTCATTTACTCAGAAAACTGTTTCAATATTTTAAAAGTAAATATAGCCAACTTTAATAGCTCATAGGATATGGACCCACTGGTTCTAGATGCCATGGTCGAATACAGGTCACATCACTAGTGCTTGAAAGTTTTTCCACCTGATGACCACTCAAAGGATTCCTGGAAATAGGCTGCTGTACATACACACTCATGCCACAATTTATACCAATTAGCATGTGTGCCTGGAGTCTTGACAGTAGGGATAGCTGAAATGTTTTCAGTCAAAATATGTTTGATGAAAAGTGGGAGGTTTGTCAAAAATTAACACTTCATGGGATTAAAATAGATTGTTTGCATTAGAATTGTCCAACCCATCAAAAAAGGGACTGAAACCAGAATATTTATTGTAAAGGAGAAGAGAGGAGGAGGGTATAGAATGGAAGCTTTTGAGTATTTACCTTATAATATGTATACACAGAACACATCCAACATACATTTTTTACTTCTTAATAAATAAAACTATCTTTTTCTATGAGTATAACTACTTTTATTTCAGTTTTCCGTGAAAAAAATTGTGTTCTTGGCCCAGTCCTCCCTATCGGAAAGGCTGAGGGGAGAGATACATAGGAAAAGAAAGGCCTCTTTTCAGAGGTGACCTTCCAGGTAAGAACTGAAGCTTCTTATACCGTTGCCAATGAGTTGCTTGATCTATGAATAACGAATGAGAGAACACGAATGTCTAAGGCTGCCTGGTGAGTTAGCACCTCTGGACAGTTTGAATTCCTCATAAATATAAAGATTAAGGCAGTTTTTGAAAGAAAGTGCAGTAACATTTACTTGTATGTGCCCAAATGAATGGAGAAGCCAAAGAACCCCTGGACTCAAACACAGAAATCTCCTGGTTCATCACACGCAGCCCTCCGCAGTCAATGTATAACAACATTTATTCTGAAAGGTCCACCAAACTTGACTCCACATAACTCTACACACCACAAGCCACAAACACTTCCACATAATCTATAACAACTTAAAATCGTTAATTTGAAAAACCAAAAGCCACAAAAAAATACAATGCACTACAGGCAGAAAGAAGAAACCCTAAGTCCTTGCAAGAACAGGTAATTTGTTAGGCGATAATGTCTACTGGTCAGAGAAAGTGGCCCATACCCCATGCTAGGAAAGACACAAAAAACAGAAGGAAAAGAATGGCTTCTGTCAGTCTAACTTAGGGAAAAATTCTTCCTGACCCTAAGTCAAATGCTGGTTTTACCCTGAGTGCATGAGAAAGACACAGCCACAAAGCACCTAAGCATTTTTATGACACCAAAGGGAGCAATGGATGAGGTCACTTCTATTCTTGTATCTCCAGGGATTCAAGAGAAGGAGGGAAAAAATCCCAAGACCAACAAAACATTCAAGGTTAGAAGGGAAGACAAAAAATAATAAATAACAAACAAGCAAAATCCTCCCCTTTGAAGGCAGCTAGTAGAACCAACGTACATCAGACAAGGACTGGTACCGTGAGCCTACAGTCCCATCCCCAAGAGCAATTGTTAACTGATGCTGATGAAAGTGAGACCCACATGCCCTTGCCTACCCACCCATTCTAGTAGAGTTAGGGAGCACGTGCCTTCGCAACGAGCTGCCTAGCACCTCGACCTGAATTTGAGGTTTCTCAGGTAGTGTCTACAATGAGAAATGAATACATAATCAGACTAGTTTCTGAAAAAGAAAGAAGAAAGGTGTGGGAACCTAAAAGCCTAAGGTGTTTTACTTGTGTTCAAGTAGGTTCTTGCTCCTCTGCTGGAAGTGGAGAAGAAAAAAGTGGGTGTAAACTCCATTGCTAAGGGCAAAGTCACGTACAGTCAAGGTGGATAAATGTTGAAAGGTTTGGTTTCGATAAGCACTCAGGAGTTGGGGTGCTTATCTACATCTTAGCTTATCTGGAACACTTCAATCAGCAGTGCTGAGCCAGGAATCATGCCACAGTGTGATCTTTGAGCTTTTCCCAGAAGGTCCCCAGCACCGACTCTCACCATCCTGGTCAAGCTGGGGATGTCCAGAGATGAGATGCTCTTAGAGCAACCTAAGGCTCCTGCATCCTCATCCCTGTGCAAAACAAGAAAGTTGCTTGTGTAGCAGAACAAGAAATACAAAGAGTTTGGAGAGTGTAGGGGATTTTCATCAAATCCAAGAGAAGATTCTATTCAAGTTTGGGCAGGAGATTCAGAAATGTTAAGATTTTTATCTAATTGATTTGCATGCTCCTGTTTATAAGGAGATACCAGACATGGAACTATACACTGTTTATTATTGCTTGCACTAGTGTCATTTTCAGACAGCTTAAATTCCACCCAAAGTTCCTGGGGGTGAAATTCGCCTCCCATACCATTAGCTGCCTAAAACTTAGGCGCCTAGTCTAAACTCTTTGGCTAGGCTCCACTGGCAGCCAGCAGAGAGAGGCTGGCACCTCCAGGTAGCGATTCTTCCCACATATATCTCAGACACCTATCTTCTGTGGAGGTGAATCACCCACCAGAAGGGCCTGTCACTCCCCAGAGACTGTAGAGAGAGGCTGGATGACTTGCTAAGACTAGCCCCACTGTCTGGAGCCCCAGACAAATGTCCGCATGCTCCCACCAAAGCAAGCAAACATTATACTCAGTTTCCCAATAAGCCAAGGGAAGAATGAAGTGGGAAGTGCTTTATCATAAAGACCTTTAGATGTCTAACTCCAAAGGGAAAGCAGGGCACCTAAGCAGGAACAAGAAGCTTAAATCAACTTGTGGATTTGGGCCTAAGTGACTTCCCCTAAGCTTTCTTACTAATTTAAAACACTACTTTTCCACTCATGCTTATGATTTTCCCCTGGCTTTGGTACCCTTTGAAGATTTTCTCATGAATCCTTCACTGAAAACATCTCTAAACTCCTGGATAACCCGAAAAAGAAAAATTATAAAGACAGAAACACAAATTAGCATGAAGGAAAGTCTCCAGCAGCACTCACAAGGCATCCTGCTGCACATTTTGCCAACAAAGCAAACAAAAGCTGTGAGGCCTTTTCTCAGCCGCAGGCTGGACAAGCCATCGCTTGCACTAGCTCTCTGTCCACTGCCCCTGGGTCTGTGGGTCCCACCCTGTGACCCCAGAGGAGGAAGCCACCCTGCCCTCCATGCCAAGCCCCTGCAGTGCTCCTCCCCATCATATCCTATTTAACTCAGCACAGTAGCCCATAAGGATTGCTGGGTTTATTCTCATGTTCCTTACTGAGAATGAAACATTTTTATTGACATGGAAAGATTGCGCCATGTGCATAATTGCTGCATACAACAAGATGGAAACCACAAGCAATAAAACACTCCATGGGCGATGATTCGTGTTTACAGTAAATAGGAACGATGCTGCCAGATGTCAGCAGCACCAAATCATGTGTTGCTTATCCCAGGTCTCCAGAAGAAGGAAATAAAATCCCACCATGGATATTTTTATTTCTGGCAAGGGGATGACTGCTGGGTTGATTGCATCTCTAAAGCACTGGGTAAGTGGTAGAGACAGGAACTTATTTTTGTTTCAAGAATTCTTGTACACTATAGTGGGAAAATGACTTTAATAGTTTTTCAAATCCCAAAATTTAGAAATACCATGTTCCTTTGTCTAGATCTGCTAGTGTGCTGAGCCTGCACTGAAGCCCATGGGAGCAACTGAATGCAGAACATTTGTTCCATATGCCACCCCTCCCCCAGGCCACAGAACAGCTCCCAAAAACCTATAGTTTGAGACTCTGGTGAGACACCAAATGTCACAATTGCAACTTGCCAGGAGAAGGAAGCAGAGGAGATCAAAGGCATCACCGCTGTCCCGGGAACCAGGATACATCCTCCTTCTAGTAAAGTCTTTCAAATCAAGTGCGGTAGTCTTTCCAAACACTCTGCTATAACTTGAAAAGAAGCAGCAGGTTTAATTCCTGAGTAAGGCTCACCAGTTATGCAGAAGGTGGACCAGAGAGCTCTTTATGGATTATAAAACCTATGAATTTGTGCAGCTCTAGCCACTCATTTAGGACCCGCAAGATGGATTTTAGGACTACATTGCTGGAAAGGGTCTAGGCATTTTGAAGTGCTCCCTTTAGGATGCCTTAGAAGTCCTGATTTGAAAGAAGTGCCGCAAATTGGCCTGAAAAAAAATTTCAGGACTTCTCTAAAAAGGATTCAAGTTATCCATTACAGCTGAAACAGCCAGGACAACTGGCCATTTCTAGCAGGTTTTGCTTGAACTGCCTAAGCTTGAGCATCCAATTTTCAGTCTCCCTGATCTGGTCTGCTATCCTTTCTATGCCTGGTATAAAGAATATAACCCAAACCCTACTTTTCAGACTGCAGAGTCACAATCTACAAAATACAGTTGTCTCTGGGTATGTCTAGATGGAATTTGCCAGTAGATGTAGTCTTGCAATTCCTTTATGCTCCAAATTGGCTAGAAATGAGCCAACTCCAAAACAAACGCTGGCTTTGAATATATAGCTGGGCATACGATGCTGAAAGCCATCACGCATTGTGTCAAGCTCACAGTGGAGTTCATATGCCTATGCAACATCTGTTCAGGATGAATGTGAGCACAAGAGCCTGCATCTCTTGAGCAGAGTGACAAAGTGAGTTTGCCTGCACCTATGCATATCCCAGCGACGCCAAATATCTGAATGGAAACTTTAAAACATTAAATTCTCTCAGGACCACAACTGTTTGTCTTAAATGAACAGCATCCAGTTAGATCAGTTGGATTCGATCCTTAATGTCAGTATCAGAGATAGCTGCATTTGGAAATCAGGCAATTAAGGAAAGGAAAAAGACATAGCAAATACACTAGAAATGGGATATCTGTAGACCATCATTTTCTAACTAGACTGATAGCCTACTGACTGCAAAATCTATGCCTGTCCATCACAGGGTTCACATTGTCCTCTGAGCCTTCTCTGTCAATTCACATAACTCCTGGTAATGGTCTGTTGGCAGCTTCACCCTAGAAACTAATAAGCAGGCAAATTACAGAGTCTTGGACTTATTTCAGAAATACAAGTACCTGATCTCATTCAATAATGCATGACGCTAACAGTCCTTCTCGCAGATGTGATTATCCTGGTAATGATGTATTGCGGAGACCACAATCTGGCATATGACCTCATCCTTATCTGCAGCTGCAAAGCACTACTGGATTCAAGGTTTAGGCTACAAGTGGCCTCAATTCAAATATGTCCAGTACTCTGAGACGTTCAGTCCTAAATCCCCCATAAGACCAGATGGTGACCTGCTGTCTGAGCCAAATTCTCACCTAGTGTAAGTAAGCAGGAAAAACATAAATTTCCAAATTGCATTTTTTTTTAATTTATTTTTCCTGTCCACAGCACTGAAATCTAAATAGTTCCAAATCTACTAGTCCCAGCAGACTGGCATGTTTCATTAGGAATTATTGTCTGTATAAGAATAACGTTATCCTGTCAAATCTAAGTGTTTTACTTACGTTGAATGCACTGAGTGCAACTTTTCTAACTCAAAACTCTCCCGAAATTTTCATTTCACTGCATCTTCCACTTCCTTGGCAAGTATTTTGATTTCCTGCTCTCATAAGGAAAGTTACTTAGAAATAGTGATATTTGTGCAAGGGAAAAATCCAGTGGTGAAGCAGTGCAGCATAAAGCACCCATAACTAGCCAAAATTCGTTTGGTGGGTAGGACACAGCACACTGGAAGAGTCATGACCCTGATGCTCACACCCAAAGAAGCCCTTCTAAACATCCTTGCTCTGCAGCTTTTTTTCAGCTCAAGGTCAGGCCTGTGTCCATTACACAACTCCCTGCACACATGTGCTCCCACTGCAGGACCTCTGGATGCCCTGGGTAAATACCCCACATCACATGGCTCAAATCTTTGGCTTATTCCAGTGCAGTAATCTGTTTTCCTGCTAATTTCCACAGACCTAGAAACTCGTCTGTCTTCCGTTAGTTCACAATGTTCAGAAAAAAATGTCCTCCTAGTTGCCGCTTTCTTTGCTCAGGTCTGAGGAGCACCTGCTATGCATCAGAAAAGCTTGTGGTATCTCTGGCAGCCTTTTCCTGTTTGCAAATGGTTCTCTCCGTAAACAACCACCCTCGGCTCAGTTTCATACTGCCAAAAAACATGTGGTTTTTTTTTCCTGTACACAGTATTTGCCTTGTATTCCACTGACCTTCACTGACTGTCCTGTCTAACCGCAATTTTGATACAATGGGGTTTTCTCCACATATCTGTGGCTTCAGGGTGACATTTTAGCATGTTCATGAGCTCCAAAGTTGGTTACAGCAAAACCTCAGCTACCCTAGATCTCAAATACCTATAGCACTCTTACCGTAAAGGGACTTGTGTTCCCTCAAGGTCAGCTAACAACATTAGGTATTCCCTCAATTAGCCCAAACCTTGGCAGAGCAACGTATTTATTGGTCCTAATTCACACAGCTGAAGTTCACAGGGACAGCAGCACCCGAATTTACCTCTAGTAAAGGAACATTTCTCCCTGAAAGTCAGCTGCCTGTATTTTTCCACTGTCAAGGAAATTCTCCATGACATCAGCTGCTCTCATCCTGCCGTTGCCTGCCTGAGGTCCCCTTAAGAAGCCACCCCATAGCTTCTAATGCCTGCAAAATCTGGACAAGAATCATACATGCAAATTTGAAAAAGGAGGGTGCAATTGACAGTTTGGTTCCCAAGAGAAAAGGTGGATCATCTTCTCATCTCCACAAAATCAAGACTGGCCAACTCTCTGGAGAATATGCTTTGGCCACCCAATCACTACAGGTTTCTCCACTGGAATAATGAGCTGCCATTCTCAGTGACCTGTGATAAACAAGGGACTGGACTTGTCTATTAATGGTCCTTTGAGTTGAATGTAGAAACCTTCCCACAAACAAAGACCTGTAACCAGAGCTCCTCACACGTCCAAATATCCCTGCCTAGCCAGAAGAGTACCACTCCTAACGGCAAAACCTCTCCTGCAAGTTCCAGCTGATATACATCTCATTCACCTGCACCCCCATCACTTCCTTTTAGCACTAGCTAATTAATACAGCCCTGAACACCCTCAGTGCCACAGCAAGGGCTTTATCCTACTTTTTTTTTCTCTTTTATCTTGATTTCCTTAACTCCCATCCTTCTCTATCTCACTACATATTTTATGCCTGCTCATCCATGTATAAATGCTCCCTCTTTTCCCTTTTCCTGTCAAGATATATGTGCATGTAGAGCCAAACCAGTCCAGTTTGGTCTTCCAGTCATTCAGCAGAAGCCATTTACTCAATGGAAACTCCCACGATAATGCAAGAGCTGACTCCTGTAGTGCTTTGATTCCTCTGCCTTAGCCAACCGCAGTACAATTTTCATACCCTCTCCTCAATCTGTAACAGCATGTTTATTGTTCACGATGGGAAAGATAAATTGCCAAGGCACACAGGGTTCTTCTGGGGGCTTTTCTGAGAATAAAAATACAAATCTTTACCTAAATTACAATTAAATGAACAACAGCACTCTCTGGCTGTATTTCCAGGACACAGCATGCACCAAGGATGTGCTGCATCCATGGCTCAGGTTCAGGTCCCTGAACAGGCTCAGCCCTCATGGGCAGCCTGCACTGGACCAGCTCACAGATCAAAACGGCATGTTATGGATAAGCCACTTTCTGCCCTGTGCCTGAGCTGCTCCACTTGGAAATCCACTCCTGTCACTCCTAACCAGGAACAGCATCAGCCAAGAGGAGACAGCCTGGGCGCTCGGAACACATTGGTCATCAACGTGAGCTTGAGACTGGATGTGTCCCATGTGGTCAGCCCAGACAGAAATAACTCTTACTTATGAGCACCAGAACAGTGGCTTTGAGAATTCAAAGGTGGTTCCTCAGGAAAGATGCCTCTAATTTAATAGTTGTCACCGTTCTAAAATGTCTGTCCCCTAAAGGCAGACTGTCAGCCAAAGGACCCTGTATTTCTGTCCTCTCACCAGCTCCCCGAGGAGGATCCATCCCTCTGCAAGACATCTTGTCTGCAAAAGATCCCACTGAACAAGGCAGCAGCCTGTTCTGTCCATCACTCACAGCCTGCGGGGAAGCCCAAGTCACTGCCGAGGCTTGTGTCAATAAGCACTGGCAGAATGTCCTCTCTGTTTCCCTTTAGCACAATAAACTATGCTTCTCCCTTCCCTCATCTCTTTCCTCCGCATCCAGACGCGCGCACCACAGGGATGGACCCCTGCTCCCTCTCACCAGCCCCAATCCCCCCCTCATTTTTCTGTCTCCACCCCAGAGGAAGTGCCTCTTATATACAAGGGCAGTACACAAGTAGCTTTGACTAATTGTGCATGGGCAACAGATAACAGTAGTATGAATTTCTAGCAATATCCTGGTGAGGGCCAGCAAAGGACCCCTGTGACTGCTGAAGTGGAAGATGTTGTGAGCCTTGCCTACAGACCCCAAGGCTACGTAAAGAAGCAGGGAAGGGACAATGCATTAACCCAGAAATACTGATTTCACATCCAGAGAAACATCTGATTAAAAAAAAGGATGAAAATGAAACATCTTAGTCTTGGAGTAAGGATTTGTAAAGTACTAAAAAGAAGTCTAGGTTTTAGACCAGGATATAAGAAAGACATCAGAGCCTCAATCTAAATTTTTGCCACAGCTTTTATAGCTAATATCCTCTTTACATAAATCAAATCATGCCCTATAGCCTACACAATTCAAGCACATATACCTACTCCTCTTTCTAATGCAGCATTTTTTAACCTATCCCTCACTACAGTATGTTCTACTTTTTACCCAGTACAGCACTAACTGCAGAGACTATCTCTGTAACAGAAAGTCAAGTATTAGAAAGCCACTTTTGGAGAAAGCAAGCAGAATCATAAAATAGTTTTGTTGGAAGGGATCTTAAAAGATCATCTCATTCCAACCCTCCTGCCATGGGCAGGGACACCTTCCACCAGACCAGGTTGCTCAAAGCCCCATCCAACCTGGCCTTGAACACTCCCAGGGATGGGGCATCCACAGTTGCTCTGGGCAACCTGTTCCCGTGCCTCACCACCCTCACCATGAAGAATTTCTTCCTTATATCTAATCCAAATCTTCCCTTCTCCAGATTAAAGCCATTGTCCCTTGTCCTATCACTAGATGTCCTTGTAAAAAGTCCCTCCCCAGCTTTCTTGTAGGCCCCTTTTAGGTACTGGAAGGCTGCTATAAGGTCTCCATGGAACCTTCTCTTCCCCAGGCTGAGCAACTCCAAATCTCTCAGCCTGTCTTCATAGGAGACATTCTCCTCCTTAGCTCTCTGATGGTTAACATCACGAGAATAACTACAGCTGATAACAATTAAGCTCCATACAAGTGTTCATCTTCAATCAAGTTGCAAACAGCCTGCTTGTGAGGAAGGTGTACTTAAACCCTCACCTGGGGTGAATGACTCATCCAGAGGAAGTATAAAAATGAATGGCTGTGGCTTGCTTGGGCTTTGGGGTGTCAGACTCAGCAGGAGGAAGGAAAAAAAAGTGAGTACTCACTCATAGGAGGTGTTTCAGATGACTCCGTATGAGTGTTGGCTGGGGACAGGCTTTAGGGTTAGCTTCTCTAATTAGATAGAATTTTTTTTCCTTTATTTACCTTGTTCTTTCTCTAGCTGTTCTCTTTTGTATGCTTTATTCTATGTGTTGCATAGAGATTTTTTTAGCTAGCTCTCTACTCTGAGTATGTATCTGCACACCTGATAAATGATAGAGAGAAGGTATGGAGGGCTAACGACAGGAAATTAGCCTTAGGGCTCCTAAGATAATACTGGGGGGGAAGCTTTGTTAAGTCCTAAACTGGATTAGGTGTATAAATGAGCCAACAGGACTCTATAGAACTAGAGCAAGAAAACTATGGCAGGAACCAAGACTCTTCTGAGCTCTAAAGCTCTCCTTGTGTTCTTAAGTACATGGAGGAAGCAGCTGTGAGAAGAGACTGCTTGTGGAACTGCCCCTTTAGCTCCTTCTTCCTTGTCCTACGCTTAATCCTATCTGACTTGAAAGGAAGACACAAAGCTCCCTTCCTTCTGGGCTTTAATATTAAGCTTCTTGGATGAAAGATGGGAGGAAACCCATAGCAGATGAAGCCTGCCAAGGTTGCTGCCTGTCTTGATGTCAAATCAAATGGAACTGGGCTTTTCTTTTGTAGCAAACAAGCAGCTTGTTATAATGTGTAACAAACAGTGATGTTCAGGGCTTTCCCTGTCCAAGTGACATGGTTGCTATGCCTTTCCTACTCTTGGAGTACAAGGCTGCCTCTTGCACTGAGTAGCAAATCCTTGCTTTCCAGCATTCTTCATGTGCTTTCTTCTGAAGGGAAAAAAATGGGATGAGAAAGGGACTTGATCCTTGGTCCTGAGTTTCTTCACACAAATCTGTAGAGAACTTTCTTTTCTCCAATATGTTCAGCATATTAGGTCCCCTTCTTGCCTAAATGAAAGGCAACCTACAGCAAGATGTCAGCCTCTAGGCTAATGAGCTGTGAACTGAGGGTGCAGGCAGTGAAGTGGTGAATAGGGGATGCCTGCTGCTGTGGTCACATCCCAGCAGAGAGGAAGACTACAGCACCCTTGGTTTCCCTGGCAATCGTTCCCTACCTGACTCTTCTCCAGCACACCAGGGAGTCATTATATGACCTGCCTCAGCCTAGTTTTGTCAGGGCTGCTGGATTCACCATGGCTCAAGAAAACCTGAGCTGGACCATGACTCCTTCTCCCCAGCTCTGTGCTTGTCTGACCACCAGAGTCTCATGAGAGGTTAATCTACGGTGGCCCTGTGAGACAGGCTGGCCTGCCCACTGGGTAGCTTAGTGGTCTCATCACACACAAAGCACTTGCTGCTCTTAAGGCATGGCTGGAGGAAGAGCTTTGCCAATGGAGCTGCAACTTAATGCTCCACTGCTATTGGGGGCAAGGGGCTTCCTCTCCACTATAAACTTGTGAGGCTGTTTAAACTGGCGGCCCTTCTGGAAGCTACTGCCTTCCTAATGACCTCAGAAAACCTATTCTAAAGTTTTTTTTATATACCTTTATACACTATATAAATCTTATGCCTTTTATACAATAGGAACTCTCCTGAATAAAATCATATTCTGTAGCTGACCTTGTGTCAGACAGCTTGAGATCAGACAGGATTAGAGAACTGAGGCTTGCACCTTCTTGTTTGGTGTCTTCCTCAAAGGATTTTTCAGTGAGCTAGTGAAGCCTGTAACAAAAACAGACTTTAAAGAAAAAAAAAATCTGAAGCTCCTTCCAAATTTCAGCTGAGTAATGAACACAAGAATAATTTAGTTCTCTAAAGCCAAGTGAGATGTAATGTAAAACTTGAAATACCAAATATGGAACCAAATGGTGCTGGACAATGGATATCTAACACTAACAAACTCTAACACTAGCAAACTCAAGCATTTTGCCAGTAAATGTAAAATAAAAGTAACAAGAAAAATAGCTATGGAAACTAGAACATATATAAGGCTTAAAAACGAAACTAGATTTTAGTTTGGCTGTCCAAAACTTGCACGTGCTTTCTGAAGTGCAACCTTATGCCCACTGGATGTTTTATAACCCTCTACAGTGAGAAATAAGGGATATTTTGATTTGTGACAGTGTCTGGAACTAAAATCTCAAGTAACAGCCCTGACCATTTAGACCGCATTTTTTAAAATCCATGGATCACAAAGCATTTTAATGTTCCTAACTAACACCACGTGCATCAACATAGAGTAGCACAACTTGCCTCTGATGTAGGCAGTATTATTCCCATCAGACAGGTGAGTAAACAAAGTCACAAAGAATTAAGTGTTAGGGTCCGAAAGGAAGTCTGTGGCTGAGCTGGGAACAGAACTTGTCCCCTGATACAATCCTCTTCCTTAACCACAGGGTAATCCTTCCCTGACCTATGCATACAAGAGTAGATCACAACTGGGATATTTTTTTCCCATCCAAAACATGAGCGTTTTCAATTTTTTCTCCCACATCTCCCCATGATGGCAGGCTGAGCCCCTTCCTTCAACAGACAACTGTCTTGTGGCATATGGTTCAAGCCTGATGAGGTGAAAAGGGAAACCGAGCACAACTGGCCTGAGGTTACATGGCCTATTCATGGCAGAGAGCAGCTGGCTTTCTTCCCTCAGAACAGTATTTCACCCACTGGCTTGCACAGCACTGACTGTCCCAGGACAGATGGATTTAGATAGTCCTTCGCTGCAACAGGAATCTTGGTTTTCAATAACGGTATAGCTCTGTAATATGCAAGGAAAAAACCCCAAATGTCTAAATAATCCCAGTGCAGAAATCCCTTTCATGCTTTCTGCAACCTTAGGAACAGTAGCATGAGGTTGTCCCTTCAGCTTATGTGTGAGACCTTCTTTTAGTTGCTGTGGCTTCATCTCTGGGAAGTGGAGGAAGCATCTGTGACACCAACACACACAAGAAATAGAGCTCAAAGCCTTTGATCCCTGATGAAGTTCTTAGTCTATCTCTGCTTTTACTGTAGATTACCCAGAGAACAAGACCCATCCTATTATTTTTGGCAGTTGCTATCCATGGTTGTGATCTGCACACCACATTTCAGATTTGGCTTTTCTCTTTCCCAACACTCCAACCTCGAGAACAACTTGACCCATGGTATAAAAAACTCTACATCAAATTCCCTTGAAGCTTTGAGCATTATGAAAGATGAGGAAGAATCAGTCCTGCTTACCTGGCCAGAGGACAGCTTTTCAGTACAAAGCTGTCTCCATGCTTCTCTGGAGACTCCTTGCTTCTTCTGAGCCTATCTCAACCAGAGGCAGTGCAGCCTTGACAATATCAAGAAGGGGATGGTAACACCAGGCCATCACAATCAGTATAATGGGAGATGGAAGAACGAAGGGTTTTAGCTGTCTAGTAAAGCCGTGCCTGCACCCAGCTGTACTATACAAGCTGATTCTCAATCTGAGCCAAGTCAGCACTGGCAGATATAGGGTACTGGATTTATAAGGATAAGTGATCTGATCCATTATGACAAACCTTTATGTTCTTTGGCAAATCTTGTGAAAATACTTTCTTTAAAAAAAATTGTAATAAATGCGGGTATTAAAAAACAAACCCCAGTAAACTGTACTTAAGAGCAATTCTCAGCTATGAAGTTCATTCATCCCTCAGATTACTGGGAGATTTAAGAAAGTGAAACAGTTGTTATCACTTGGTCTGTGGGATTTTGTTGGCTTTTGCAAACTGATCGCTGTATTGAAGGTAGAGCTGCTGTGTCAGACTCCCTGTGGGCCAAGAACAATATCTTCCAATTACTGACATCCCAAATGTGTCTTTTTTGAGGGCCAGGATATCTCAACTAGCTTCAAAGCGAGAAGAGGCATGGTACCCTGAAAAGCTTGGCAAATCTGGCTGGCATTGCATTGCAGAAGCACTTGGATGAAAGTGGTTTGAAGATGTGACCTCCTTGCCCACAGTCTACTCACATAGTGGGGGTATAACTACCATCCATCACAATTCAGTGTTCCTCAGTAAGCAAACAAAATTTGGAAGAGTTGAAATGACTTGCATTGGATCAGCCAGCACACCAAGGACAACGATGAACCACTGTTGAAATGCTGAAGTCCCAAGCCAGCACTTGATCCAGTAGACCCACAATACCTCCATCCAAGACTTTATATTACATATAAAGTAAGGTCCTCCTTGTTTCAGTGTTGGGATCCCTGAAAAAAACTAAGGTTCTGTCACCAAAATCAAACTTACTTAATGGAGGTCGCTTCCTTTTTGCAGTGAACCTTGAATCAGCAGAAACTCATTTTTCTAAGGTTTGAGAACGCCTTTTTATTCTTGTTTTTCTTCCCTCAGCATGGCTTCTGCTCACTTTTTTTTTTGCTGGAGATGTTCTTATCTTAGCTCGTTCTGAGGGCCAGCCTGTTCACATTCCCCATACATTTATTAAGCTTATTGAAAGATTCACAGTTTCTTTGATGCAGATACATTCTGAGTCGTCTTAAAGGATAATCAACAGATCTTTTAACTGTAACTCATTAGGTTTTGTATACTCACCACCTCTTTGGAAGTGTTTCTTTCCAGATTGGAGTCTTATTCCTAATGCTTACAGAAATTATCTGTGATAACAAAAGAGCTTCTAACTTTGTCCTGTTTTAGAAGCCACCCTCCAACAACTGGCTTGCCTAACAGGCTCCTTACAACAACTGCTCTTCCTCAGTGCTTAACAGCTGGCAGTGACCTTTCTTCTTAATGCAGAAACATTAAGAACCAAAATACTTCAGAAAACAAACATCAGCCCCAAACTCATCCTGGTAATGCCCAGAAGCTCTTGAAATACTTCTCAGAACATGAAGCCAAGCCAAATATTGGGCTCCCCATCCCAGACATGCTTTTAAATTGAACAGAACAAAAGCCTTTAATTTATATTTTAGTTTAAAAGTCTAAGAGCAACAATAAATTAGGCAAATAAACCTGTTGCCCAGGATCAAATAAGCTCTGAGAGGGCCTAACAGAGAACATGACCGGCAGTTAATCTTCTAATGATCAGCAGAAAATAGACCACTGAAACCCCCTCCTCTCAGAAGAGGCTTTCTTCAGTTTCTTTTCTTCTGCCATTTTTTCTTAGCCAAATCGCTTACTGAGTCTCATTTTCTCATGTTGTGAGGTCAGTCCAGCTCTGCTCCTCACACTGAGTTACCTCTGTGGAGGAGTCGTGATCCGAACTCCCAGCTTGCCTTCAGCAGAAGGCTTTGCGTGAACCATCTGCCCCCTTGCAAACACCCAGCAGAGCAAGATTCCCAGCTGTGCTCACATGCAGGAGGAGGAAAACAAAGGAGATAAATAGCTTCTTTTGTAGATCTGTTTTTCTAGTTTCCCTCAGCATGTGTGTTTCCATGTGTACATATGCAATAAAGCTGTAGCTGTTAGTAACTGACTTCTGAATCTCATATCATCCAAAGCTGAAACCTGGCAGAGCCTGACATACTTTAGGGATGTGAAATGCAGAACCTTGAAAGAACCTGCCTATTTGAAGCAACCCGTCTACCTTGTAGGCTATTTCTTAAATACATCATGAGCAAACCCTGAGTCCAGATTATACTTTTACTCAACACCTGTGATAATCTAACCTCTTAAAAGTAGAATCTATCAGTATAGATGCAATACTATGTACTGCCTGTTTCATGGAATTCAGTTACTCTGCTATCTTATACAGCAACTGCCATCTAGGGATGAACCCACTCTTACAAAGAGCTCTTAGTCTAAATACTAGGACAAAATGCTAAGTACCAGTAAATGCTGTACCATCTGAGAGAACTGAAAGTAGACCCTAATTGTCCAGGTTGTCTGAAACCCTTTGGAGCTCAGCATCAGGAAGGTGGGTACACAGAGGTACGAGTGTAAGGAAAGGTATTTCTGTACAGAGCATATGAAGAAACCAGTTTAGCCCAGGGACATATGCACAGGATCTTTCGCCAAATAAATTTCTTTCTGAAGCATCTGTGCCTTGTAATCAGTCTCCTTTATTAATTTTGCAATGCCCTGGTCAAGCATTGACAGCACTTGGGAAAAAGAGGCAGCTTCCTCTGGTCTAAGCAATGCCATTTAAACCCATGATAACTCCTGTGTATACATAGAATGGGGACAGCCAGTAGCTGAAATACAGAGAAGCATCCGCTCAGTGACACAACCAGCTTTGTTTCCCAAAGGTAAGTTATCTTAAAGTGTATCATAAGAAAAGTGGAGGAGAAGCCAATACTGAGCTAAAGCAAGTAGGTTTTCCATGGAAAGACCTGGAGTAACTGTAACTGCATTTTCATGTTCAGACCCTGATGTGAGGTTACCTCAGAGGTTAAAAGGGTACCAATCAGAAGAGACTCAAGAGCAGCAATATGCCCCGGCCTATGTAAGGACATAGATGAAGCACTGTTCAAGCATATGCGAAAAACACTTGTCGTTCACAGGTGGTCGTTCTGTCCCTTTTTATTAATAGCTCACTAATCAGATTAGAGGTGTCCCCACTGTGACTGGTTACCAATTCCACACCGCTAATAATGGGAGAAATGAAACACTTCCTGAATGAGCTCCAAATGCAAAAAACTGTTCTCCTAAACATAATTCCAAGACACAGAAATCAGACTTACTCTCTTTTTTAGATCAGGGCAGGTAGGGCAGGAAAACAGGGCTGAAGCTCCCCATAAACATTCTTTTCAACCAGTTGACCCAGAAGACCCTACTAGGGATATCTAAATACAAGGACAGGTCAGTTCAGATCACATACAAACTCACCTCAATTTGTGCTTAAAGTGCTGAAAGAAGGCAGAAATCAACTTAATTCCCCTCCTCCTGACAGCAATGGTCAGTCTCTGAATGCTGATAGACCAGGGCTATGTTTTCTGAGCTTTTAGAAGCAGAGCAATGTCCCGGTTCAGGCTGAGCCCTGCTCCTAAAGCTTGTGCAGTATTTCCCAAGGGACTTCTCCAGTCCCAAGAAGGACAGTGCATGGTCAGAGGCTTGAATCTCAAACCTCACACTTGTAGCTATAAAATTCTCATGGGCATGAAATCCCTCTGTGCCTCCGCCATACAGTTGCTACTAAAACCTACTAGTTTAACCAAAGAGATTAAAGCTACTACATGTCTAGACACGGGGTGTTTTCCTCCTCTTCAGGCACACCTGAACCCAAAATCCCAGATCATCTTGGGAGGGTACAACTTTAAAAAGAGCGACTTTCCCAGCTATACACTGTTGGTGGCTTTTGTCTAATATGACAACTTCTGGAACATTTCTAGGCTTTGGCTGTTTTTTCCTTGCCACACTAATTTGTAGGGGATGCAGAGTACTGTCATCTGTCAGTGCTCATCACTTCTTATTTAACCACAGGAGTTAAAAAAAAAAAAAGACAGAGAGTTACTTGCTTCTAAAGAAACACATACAAGAAGGAAAAGTATCTCTCTCCTGCCTACATGTGTATATTCACAGTTTATTCAGGTTTACAAACTATTCACAAACTTCCCCTCTCTGTCTCCAACTATTAGGGCAATGGCAATACCTATATTTCTCCACATTTACCACAGGAGTTTAAAAACCCAGACAAATATAATTCCAGAAGCCACACATCATTCCTGCATATATGAAGCGGAGTTTAAGCCAAATCTCCTCCTCTCCATGTGATAACCTTCTGCCTTGGATTTTTATTTGGGTAACCCAATGCTGTGGATTACACATGGGAGTTTATACCAAGACTTGAGAAGAGACACAGAAATATGTGGCATTGCAAGCTCTTTCCCCATGGTGTGAGATGGACGCAGCCAGGCTAAGAGCACCCAACACATAATGAGAACACACAAATCCTTGCCCTGAAAAGGACAGCTAGATCAGTTGGCTGTCCATTTTGAGAAGTATCCTCTCTCCTTCACAACCTCTGTCCTGTCCAACTCAGGGGCTCTACATCAAGCAAAGACTGGGTGTCAATGCAGTCCTCCATAACGGCATAAAGAAACAGTGTCATCATTAGATGACAGTAGTTTATGTGGTCCATGAATGTATCTCTCCATGATGTGCCCTGGTGTGACTGGACATGTCACAGGTCAACCAGCCAAATGCAGGGAAGACCAAATCACAGCTCTGCAGTGTTAGCTATTCTCTGCTTCAGGCCTGTAGTGAGCATGGGGCAGTTGCTGAATTAGAGCATCCCTGCAGGAGCTCTAAGCCATGACAGGTCTCTCATAAGAACCCAGGCAGCTACAGACTACAGAAAAATGAAAACATCGCTTCCTTTTACTCAATTAACCTATAAATGAAATGAATTTACCCCTTCCTGTCTCTAGCTCTGGGCAGCACAAGCAGGCCATTGTCAGTAAGCGCCTTCTGTTCGCTATGCAGATCCGGAGCACTCTGGTAGCTGCAAGGATGGTGGTTCCTACCTCGCATAAATGAGGTGGAACCAGCACCTCTCTTCTTTACCTCAAATCAAGCATCCATGCAAAACCAGCAGTTTATCTTCATCATTAAATCAATCTCAATCAGAGCAGTATATTCAAAACCTTCAGAAATTATTCATGTTTTGATATCCTTCTCCTTTTAACTTCCTTTCATGTTTATAAAATGGAAGGGGGTGGATGAATTCTTCCACAGCTCATCTCTAGACTCCTTACCCCTGTGGGATGACAGGATGCTGTCTATCCTCTCAGCAGAAAGAGGCAACCAAGAAGCACCTCAGGTCACTGGGTTACTCTGTCAGTTCCACTGTGTCTACAGCCACTATTTTAGGATCATCCAGTGGTCTGCCTGTTGGGTACCTCCAGCTCCAGTCAAAGGACATACAAACACAGACAGGAGCTTTTAAGGTTATTCTTAGGCTTGTCTTTTTGGAGGTGTTGGTATCTTCTGGTTTTTGGAAGGCTAACTGACTTGAAAAGTTCAGGCCAGGTGCACACAGTGAAATGCCAGGAGGATTTAGACTCTACTTTGCTTTCCAAGCCTAGATGCCTCTGCCTGAATGACTAAATGGAATAATCCTGTCTCAGTTTTGAGAGCACTGGCCAGGTGATAGGAAGGCCAGGAGCACATTTCAGTAGGGTATTAATCTTTACCTACTGACTGCAAACTACAAACCAAGATGCTTTGAGAAAACTGCTGTTCTCCAATGGCTACTGAGGGACACACCAGACTGACTCTCCACCCCTCATGACTCCTCCCCCGATGATCAGGAAAAGTCAAACCTACAGCTGGTTTGCACACCATGGCAAGAGTGCAGGGGTCCCAAGAGAGCTGGTGGTCTGCATGGTGTTGCCTCCATTTGCATGACAGGGGCTGTGTTCAGGGTGCTTATCTAGGCAATGACCTCCTGCGATCCCAACACATCATAAGTTTTCTCCTCATGCTACCAATATCAAGCCAAGAGAGAGCCGAGCTGTATTTCCCCTGTCCTGAGAGAGAAAGAAAATAACCCAGAAGTTAAATTTGACCTAGTCTCTGATGGACTAGAGAATTGGTCCTTGCTGTCCCAAGTCCCAGGTTAAAGCTCTAAGCATTATGCCATTCTTTCCCTCTGGTGTTCCTGCTTTTCAGCTAGCTGGAAAGAAGGGGATTTTTGTCCTGCACAACACCAAGAAACCCCTCTGAGCCCTCGCTCCACCTTCCCCGTGTGTAGTCAGTGTACTCAAGCCTTGCAGGTCGGTTCCTGAATTTGGCCCTTTATGAATAGATCACTATGCTGGCTGCTCCCAGACGTACACAGTCAGTTGTATGTGGGGGAGAATCGTAAGCAAGAATGCTTGTTTGGCAGCCTTTCCTGGCCTCCGAGTGTCTGCTGACTTCTCTCTTTTTTCTTTTTTTTTCTCTTTTTTTTTTTTTGGTCTCTGCCACCTAATTTTTAACCTGGGTTTTGATCTTCTCTGCCAGTGTAAATCAGGAGTCGCTCCAGACTGACATCAAGTGGGCATCTGCATGTTTCAGACTGCTGCTGTCTTAACTACCTGGACATCTTGCAGCAGCTGGGAGTTGGGATAGGTGACCATACATTTCAACCTGCTGTCTTATCCCCTCTCTGGATCAGCTGGGGCCTGTTCGATGTCTGTTTAGTCAGCAGCCAGCTGAGAGAAGACAGGTCAACAGTAAAGAAAAGAAACAGCTACGGAGCCCTGCTATTTATGTACAATATTCATGCTTTCACCCAATCTTTCCATATATATTATATTTTGCTTCTGCAATTAAAACACATTACTTAAAGAGAAGATAATATTTCAAGCTGAAGAGTAAATTGGAAAGCTGTGTTTTTCATTTATATGAGTTAAACACACAAGGGACAGCTGGAATGGCAGTTACAATTAGACTACCCATTAGGATGCATTAGACGACATTAACCCAAGACCTCTCAGGTCCACCGCAAAGCGGTCCGGCTGTAAGGCAGTTTTAAAAGCAACCTAGAGCTTTAAAGTGACACTCATGCTCAGTGCAAACATTGAAAGGGATTTTTTTTCCTCTTCGTGACATGGCATACGATCAGTGTTGCTGCTTCCAGACTTCAGGGGCTTGGCACTTCTTTTAAAGCTTTTATAAGGTTGAAATCAAATGCTGCAATAACTCTTTCACTACTGCAAAAGTATTCCAGAAATGCTATGCAAAATGCACCAGCAAGCACAGCCAGATGAGGGTGTGACCAATCAGACACCCCTCCCAAATACTGCTTATTCACCTTTCCCATGCGTGGTCATTAACACTGGAAATTATCCATCTTCCTGGTAAAGACAGAAAAAAAATACTGAGGCATCAAGCCACTGAAGAGCTACAGAAGCACTACTGCTTTTGCAATATCTACCATGACTACTTATCTAGGCTGTGATTTCTCTCCTGGGATCCAACTTCATAAGTCGCCAAAGACAGACCATGAAACACCATTCCAATATTAAGAGACTCATAGGAAGTTCGAAATGAACTTAAACTCCAGAGCGCCTGCAACTCTGAGTACCTCCTGAGATTTAACTCACATAATAACAGAATTATTAACTAAAAAAAGAGTGGTGTGTGGAAAAATGAAGCCACTAGCTTGTATGTGGCCAGAGATCTACAGGAATTAAGAAGACATTGAAAAATACCAATCTTTTTCCAAATGTCTCCTTAGTTATGAAAGGAGACTTGCCAATGGGACATCATGAATGCTTTAAGGGAAAACAATCATTCACAACCAGATGCACTGCTGAGACATGTTTGAAGTCCCAGAGACCCTACCCAATCTCGCTTCCATCAAACTACCTGATCCTCTTGAAATCACTAGCAAGCTCCTGTTTGTAAAGCTGCAGAAAATCAGTCATAGCTTTTCACAAAAATGCTGAGTTGTCCATGTCAAGAAAATTATAGAAAGTCAGGCTATGGGCAGGAGGGGGAGAGGGTTAGAAAAAGAGAGCATTGTTTATGGAACATGAAAAGCCCCAGCGACACAATATATGGAATTCGGAGGGAAACAGGCCCTCCTTTCTTTCTGTACAATTCAAATAATTCCAATGGCAGACTGGATATTCCCTGAAACGAGTTAGAAAAGCACAGGGCTGTCAAAGCAATTTAGAAAGGGAAAGTTGAAGTAAACATGGTGACTTTTTTTTTGTAAGCCTTAACGCTTGGAAGACCTGAATGTTACCCTACATAGTGTATGCTTTTCATAGAATAGAAAGAAGTATTAGCTGGACATCCAGCCCAATGCGAGGAGACTGCATGGGCATTTAAGGAAAATGTGTGGAAGTACCCCTAGATACAGTCTCAGCTCAAGCATGATACTCAACACACATGCCTAGCTCTAACCTTTTTTAGGTCACCTTATGTTCTGATTAAGGCAAAAAAATCCTTATGAAGTCCCACTACTGACTTGGAGTTGTCATCTTCTGTAACTACACTCTCCTACTCCTGCGAGATGCTCTAGAAATCAGAAAGGCAGACAGTTTTTATTGCTCTCATGAAGTTCGTATGTTCATGAAGATGGGGATTGACCATTAAGAGCAAAATACCCTGAATTCATACTTTCTGTAACTCTGTCCTTCTTGCTGCTGTTTTGCCTCCTTACTCTAGCTGTAAGTAGGAACTAATCCCTGAATTTGAGGGACTCTTCGGACCTTTTGACTCATTTCTCCAGGAAAGCCTCTTTCAGCCTTGTGTAAAGCACATGAAGGACTTTATTCTCCTTTGTTACGGAAAGATGATTTCCAGCATTTTGCATGATTTAGTTTTCTCTGAGAAAAGGAGAGGTAACAGAAATGACAAATAGTTCATGAGTATTTCCACTTCCCCAGCTGTCCTTTTGATTTATATATATATATATATAAAAAATTGTGATTTGATTATGATATGATCTTGAGTAATTGGATCTAGACATATAAGACTAATGAAATCACAAAGCCTCTATTCAGCTGGGTCTAGAGCAATTACATCCAGTAAAACTCCTTGGTTATATACTTTATTCCTCTAACAGCTTCTGTTCTTTAAAATACCACCTTCATGGAAGAGTTTCTATCCAGCACAAGAAAAGCTGCACATTTTGCCAGTTCAAGGAAATAGTGGATCCAAAGTCTTGCTCATTTACCATTTGAAAGACTTACTGCCTGGTGAGCAATCTTACCAGGACTCACTTGTTTAAATTATCTACATTAATGGATGACTTGAAACCTAAAGAAGTCAGTCTGACTTTCTCTTGCATAAAGCTTACTGTCTAATTCACTTTTGACTTGCGTGTTTGAAGGGAATGGGTCTTGGTTTTTTGCTTTTCTGACACTGACTGGTGTAGCTTTTGACCGAGAAGCTAAGAATCACAGCGATAAACTGCATCCATGCAGTCTGAGCTGCCTGCATTACTTCTACATTACTTCTACAGAATGTGCGGAGTGGGAGAGTAAACTGGAGTATGGGAATCTAGGAACTAACCAAAATTTTTTTATCTTTAAATAAAAAATGTCCTTTGATAGTTTTAATTCCACTCAAGCAGACAACATGCTGCTGTTGTTTTGGGGGTGGGAGGGGGTAATTCCACTTTGGAACAGATTTGCTTACTTGTTTCCATCAGAACAGAACTTAAAAGTATTTCTAGCTTTTAATTAGCAGGTTGGCAGCCTCCCTCATAACTCCTTCACAAACGACTTTGGATGTTAAGGCTTAGTATAAATCAATCTGACATGATGGTGATGCGCTCTGTAGAGCTCCTGACAGCCACGAGGTGTCTCTACAAACTGTCCCAGAAAGGGTGTAAGTCTTGGTTAACAAACAAGACAAAACTGAAATTCAATCTCTGCAGAAGCCTGTTTGTTTGTCTGTAGTTGTAAAAATTTTCTTTAACAAATGACTCCTGAAAGAGAGACCATGATCTTGTGTATCATGACAGCTCTATCCAAATAACTGAGCAGTATCAATACCAGAGAAAATATATTTAGAGTCAAAGAATGGTAAAACAAGGGAGTACATCTGGAAGTAGTAAAGGAAAACCTTAAACATGTTAGGAAAAAGTTCCAACAGTGGAAGTCACTTAGACAAAGGAATACGTTGCTAGTTGAGAATGTATGAGGCAACGTTAGAAAAAGGTGCTTCAGAGATGAATTTTAAATTTTATCATAACAACACTGTTTGGCTGTGTCATCAAGAGCATTAAAACCTATGCTGATTCTCAGAACTTGAAATCTCATAATCCGAAACCTACATCTGCATTTGGGCAGCAGCAAAGCACACAGTAAATGTTTTCTGCACAGAGCAAGTGATTAGGACCTAGAATACTGTTGAAATATCAGAAACAGAGCCTGTGGCAGGGAGATGTCATTGTCCCAAAAGTCACTGTGTCCAAGGAGTTAGCCAACATGGACTTACACTGACGGACTCCTCTAAACCTTACTCTGCACTTACCAGTCAAATAAAACTATGCAAAACTGAAACAGAATGGGGAACAGATACAGAAATTGCTTTAAAACCAAGCAGCAAAGACAAACAAGCATTGCAAGCAGAAAGCTAAACTTCTGACTCAAAAGCTGAACTAGGCAGCTTATCTCCTTAGTGACAGAAAGAAGACACTTCTTGGGAGCAAAGAAAAAGATGAGGGACTAAAAGACCAAACCATGACCTTCTCTTCAATTAGTTTCTTCAAGCGAAAGGATAAATTGGTTGTCTGTGGTCAAAGGGAAGTCCTGGAGCTGCAAGAGATGCCAGATCTGTATTCATACTACAGCCTGTGTGGTTTCCATGTATGTGACTTCTATTTCTGAAATGAACTTCAAGTTAAGACAAGCTAAGAGAGACCTCCTTGACAAAATGTTGAGGTGAAACTGTCATGTCCTGCCCGCCATTTTGATCCAAAACTACTTCAAGAACAATGACTGCTCACAGCATGACACTACTAAATGTGAGCAGAGATCTGACCCATTGGAAATCAGATGAAAATAGATATTAAGTCTCTTATGGGCAAGAATAACTTGTAAACTGTAAAGCACTGTAACTTTCCTGATGTCTGTAAAGAACATATTCTACAGAGGTGAAGTCACCCTATCTCAAACAACTTGCTAGTCAGGCATCCTGGAGCTGTGTTAAGAGAGCGCCCATCAAGGAAGCACCCAAGGACTTTCTCCTCCACTAACATATTCATCCAAAGCTGCTACGAGACTTCCACTTCTGTTGCTTTCCACAGTTCAAACAATTGTATCTCAAGAAAAAAGTTAAGAATTCAGTCTTTTCTATCTTTAATGTGTTGTTAAGAACTAACAGCACAAAAATGTCCATTTGGGTCACTCACCAGACTGTTGTTTTGCTGATGAGACTCCTGGGTTTTTCTAACTTCACTTTGAATTTGAAATTGAGACATTTCAAGGAACTTTTTTTTTTTCCCTCAAATACAGATAATTACATGAGCACTGTTTCTGTTTAAAAAAAAAGCATTTTCCAAAAATAAATAGCTCTACTATCTTGCCCATCTTGCACGCAGAGAACTGAAACACAAAGGGACACGTCAGGATTGTCTATGAGGCCCCAGACAAGTCTTGCCTCCTGCTAATCCAGCTCGCCTGCAAGCACAACCCTTGATAAGCCTGGAGTAGTGCATGGAGAGCTCATGGGACCCAGGTGGCCTAGCATGCTTCATGGTTCATGTGAGGTACATCCTACATATGGAGAATGAGCAGGAGAAGAAAAAGTGATGGGCTACGGCTCTTTCAGAGCCTCATATACCCACCAAGTCTTTGACTCATCCCACATTTTTAGACACTTCAAATTTCATTTTCCTGGACTCTGCATGTGGATACTGGTTACTCATTCTGCAGGCCACATCCAGCTGCTGCTGTAGCAGCTTTGCAGCTAGTCTGCTGCACACTGGGCAAAGCAGCCACAGGAGGTGGCAGAGGTCTGGTGTAACTGCCCCTGTTTGCCATTCCCTCTGCCTTGCAGAATTGGCCATTGCATCCCACTCCTAAATCCTGGGCTATCACAAGAGCCCTTGCCTTGAGCTTGCAGCTCTCCACTGCAGCAGACTCCAGTCTCGAGTGTCCTATCTTGTTGCAGAATGAGTGGAGACGCTGCCAGATGAGTGTTGCAACACTGATACCAGTGTTGCGTAAGGCACAGGTAACAGAGCCCAGAAGGGAACCACAGAGCTGTAGTGGGACTCATTGGCCACACCAAACACTAACCTCCCTGAGGTGCTGAAGGCTCCCAAGCGAGGGCTAAAGTTTGAAGCAAACAACTTTTCTTTACAGGACTAAGGAACTAGTTTGGCTTTATGTCCTCTAGAACTAGCCTGGTCTCATTTTCCAGAGTTGGAAATAGCTTATACATGTTTACATGTTTATCAAGAACTCTTCCTCTGTCTCTAAATTGAGGTTCAAATCTGATAATGGCCAACTCAGGATATTAAAAAGTGACAACAGGTAAACTGAATCACTGCTGGCTAATTCTTTACAGCCTGTGGCCTCAACTAAGTGTGAATCAATGGCACCTCTTGCATTTGGACAAGCTGAGGTAACCCAAGTTAGCTTAAAACATCTGATTCACTTCAGTTCTCTGTTTTACACTTCGACAACCCTTTGCTCTCCATAGACTCCTCATAAAGTGCCATGACTTACACTACAAATGCACACGGCAGATTGCAGTCAATGCTGCTCTCTCCTTACAAACTAGGAGCCCTGTTCAGGGATGCTTGCCAAACTGGTGGATGAACCTGGTCGACCCTGAGGTAGATGAGCTCTCGTCAAGAGAAGGAGAACTAGACAAACAAGACCAAGGACACACTCTTCCATTGATCCCAAATGTGGCAGGGAATTCAAAGGGCTTCAGACAAGAGGAAAGGCACGTCTGCTGAAATAAAAACAGTATTTTTACTATTTTGCTAAGCACGATGGATGATAAAAGGTCTTGGAAGGCATTTACTCTACTTCACACTGGAGTGCTGCTAAAGCCAGCATGGCAAGAGACTATAACCCTGTAAACATATGTTGTGTATTACATTCTGATCTGGCAGCTTGCCTTAATTTTGTTTTTTTAAGGCTTCAGCAAGTTCCAAATACACTTCCATGTTTGTGTTCCAGCAAATGAGTAAAAAGCAGAATGCTTGAGCGACGGGGACCCTGGAATGCACTGGACTATAAATTAGTGGGAGGAAAAAAAAACCTCCATTAGTGTTGGCACATCAAACAGAGGATGACAAAAATATCAGCAAATTCTTTTTTCTGTCCCTTTCTCCCAGCTTTTTCTTTTTCCAGTGTGCACTTAACAGTTGTTGAGAACTGTAACAATTTTAGTCTCCCCTATTTTAACTATCAACATGGACAGAGGTGACAAGAGAACACTTTTCTAGACAATTTCGTTACTCCCAACTCCTCACCAAAAAGGACCCCACGGAGCACCCTCTCAATAGCAATTAGTCTGGGTCCCTGTTGGTGCAGATGAAGAAATTCTTTCAAGAGGCATTTTAGACTGCTCAGGATTGAGAGTTCCGGCTCATATAAACAAATACTGTTACAAGAGGCAAAGTTGATACGGATTTATGCAAGGAATGTATAGACTGAATAAGCAATTTGATAATTAATGGAGTTGACAGGCACTTTCTAATAGTACACAAGTATGTGCAGACTGAATGGTTTCATATACATGCTGAACCAAAGACAGTATTAATTTTTAACCCATTTTATACCTAATCACTCAGATGAAGGAAACACATGCATTTTTTCCCTCTTGGGTATTAATCTTGACCTCCCAAAGCCTGATTATTGGGAAATAAATCCTTTGCGCTTATTACTATTGCAGACAACAAACCCACACGTGTCTTGAACAGGATGATTTTTTCTTAAAGATCATCTGAAGAATTAACTTTTGATTACTTTCTAGGTATTGATTAATTCTTTTATTTCCCGCAGCTTAAATGCAGCAGTTCTGCTCTTAACAAAGAACTGAGAGCTTAGTTGCATGAGTTTGCGGGAATTTCTGAAGAGACCCTCTTGGCTAATATGAAGTTTCTTTTTTCTTTTGCCTTTCAAGTAAGCCAAACCACTGCTCCTACAAGCCCAGCTGCAGAAACTAAAGATGCTTAGTAAGGTCTTCAGCAAAGCACTGTCTCACCTGGCAGGAGATGATGGTAATTCATTGTGCATGGAAGATATTGTGACATTTTGAACTGCACAGGGAGAAAGGAGTAGCAGTGTAACTGCTCCCACCCAGGAATGAGATACTCAGTGTTTTCATGGAATCATAGAATGGTTTGGGATGGAAGGGACCTTAAAGATGATCTCGTTCCAACCCTCCTGCCATGAGCAGGGACACCTTCCACCAGACCAGGTTGCTCAAAGCCCCATCCAACCTGGCCTTGAACACTCCCAGGGATGGGGCATCCACAGCTGCTCTGGGCAACCTGTTCCAGTGCCTCACCACCCTCACTGTGAAGAATTTCTTCCTTGTATCTAATCTAAGTCTTCTCTTTTCCAGCTTAAAGCCATTGCCCCTTGTTCTGTCACTACATGTCCTTGTAAAACGTCCCTCCCCAACTTTCTTGTAGGCCCCTTTTAGGTACTGGAAGGCCGCTATAAGGTCTCCCTGGAGCCTTCTTTTCTCCAGGCTGAACAACCCCAACTCTCTCAGCCCGTCTTCATAGGAGAGGTGCTTCAGCCCTCGGATCATCTTCGTGGCCGCGTCTGGACTCACTCCAACATGTCCATGTCCTTCTGGTGTTGGGGGCCCCAGAGCTGAAGGCAGTACTGCAGGGGGGGTCTCACCAGAGCAGAGTAGAGGGGGAGAATCCCCTCCCTTGATCTGCTGGTCACGCTGCTTTGGATGCAGCCCAGGGAACATTGCTGGCTCATGTTGAGCTTCTTGTCAGCCAGCACCTTCTCCTGAGGGCTGCTCAGTCTGGAGCAGGTTGAGAGACGGAGCCTTGATATGCTTCACAACTTCACCCCTCTTATGATCAGGAAACAGGCATCTAACACATTTGTTTTACGGCCTCATACTCTAGACAATATAAAAATATTCTAAAGGTTTCCCCCACGGTAACCATCTATGGAAACAGGATTTGGTCAGTCTTTCCTTACCCATATCCCCCTTTCCTTTAGCAAGGAAATCAAAAGCCAGACCAAGCTGCCCACTTTCTGTCCTCCATAAAGGCATTGAGAGAATGGAAGGGGCTATATGGAAAAATGTTGTCTCCAGTTGTATTCAAGCTGTAGGTAATTGCAAAATACCTATTCAATGACCTCAGTTCTCTAGCAAGAGGTAGACGAGCAGCCATATGGAGTTAGATCTGAGATGTTTCAGGCTCATCATTCTCTCCAGCTGATAGCCACACGCAGATGCCTAGGGAAGAATATATTAAATATATCCCCTATTAAAAGCCTTGTAGATGGGGCAGAACTCTGCCATCCTGTTGGGAAGCCAGCAGCAGGTCAACTTGCTACGACTAATCAAACATCAAATGACACACTGCTGTGTGCTAACTGCCCCCTAACCCAACCCCAGCTGCAGCCGCCTTTGAAGAAAGGTGCAATGCCTTCTGCATGGATGTACATGCCGAATAAAGTCTTTTAAAGCATGTGAGAATGAAAGCTGTCATCAAAATGTACTGAGCAATTATGGGTTGAAGGTTGAACTATTATTACTTCGTGCCCTCCCATTCCCCTCCCCTCCAGGGTGGGAAGAAGGGGGGAGGATTATTCATTTGTATTCAAGCACTTCATTAATGTTTATAAGAGAATCCAAACACGCAAGCAAAACAAGGACAAAACACTTGCGCCAGAAGTGTGATGCGATAAATGTCACTGGAGCAAATATTTAGATCTGTTTACAGAGAGGCCTATTAAGTCCTTTTTGAAAAGCTGTGCAGTGTTGTGGCTTGGTCTCTGCATAGCAGCTCCAGCGTAAACAAATGGAAGATGGCTAAGTCTCTCTCTCTCATTTTGTTATGACATCTGGAAACCTAAGGAGGTTGGGAGAAGCCAACCGGCTGCCCTACTGTGATGTCTAGCAACAGGGTCTGCCTGTTGAATAACGCAGGACATACAAAGTGGAACTGCTGAGTTCTCCAACCTGTGCCAAAATCAGTGGATTTTCAACACAATAATCCCTCAACCAAAGTTGTTGCAACACAAAAGCCTTTGGTTCATTGCTAATGATGCAAGTCTATGCTTTCTGCCATTTTTAAAGATCATTTGGGTTTGAGAAAATCAGTTTCATTAGGGACTAAAATAGGGTGCAAAGATGGGTGGAGCTGTTCTGTTTGCCAAGGAATGGAGATGTGTCCCATAATCCCTCACCTTAAGGACTGTAGGTTCTGGAGTTTGCAGTCAGCCTAGATTTCTGTAGATGTCCCCTTCATACCACCATCTCAATGACTCTAGTCCCTCCACATACAAATATTTCTTTTTCTAAGAGAATTAAATAAGTTGAAAGGGTTAAGAGAAATTTATACATGGAAAAATCACAGTCTTAGCCCCAGGTGTAATAACATATTTGGGATATTTTGGCTTCTGAAGTCATGCCTCAGTTTCCAACACATTATGTAAGGCCTACAGATATAAAATTATCCTATATGTATGTATTAAGGATCAGGGTTCCTTACCCAGATGCCCAGCTTGCTTCCTTTCTGTTCAGAAGAAATGGTGCTCAGAGCATCCAGATGTACAGGAGTCTGTATAGTTATCTCTAGCAGTGCTGGCTGAAGCAGGAAAGGGAAAGCTGAATCAAAATACTTTGTTTGAAACTCTCCTTCTGACTTAGTGAGTTCACTTTTTTCATGGCATCAAGAATTCCGCATGAAATCTCAAGTAACTCCACTCAGTCTGCTTTTTAAGCCTATCAAAATCACAAATAAATTAGAAGAATATTGACTAACTTTTTTCTCCCTAATTCTCTTAATGAATTGTTTGGCTACACAAAACTCCTTTCTATATAAACCAGTGGGAAAGACACCTTGCCCAGTTTCAAGGACCACAGAGATACAGTTTGGGGTTCCAGGTTCAAGGACTGCATACTTGTCTAATTTGTTTCAATGGGAACTACACCCCAGAGAATGGACGAAAGGGTGCCAAGTCTTTTGGGATTCCTCCACTGCTATCTTCAAAGCTACACTCTCAGGTCTAAGCGATCTCAGCAAAACACATCCCTTCCTTCCCTGACTGACAGGGATGATGTGACAGCTGCTAAGCTTCTTATTCTCTTAAAAACGTAAGAAAGCTCTGATACTTTGGCATGTTGGAAGAATGGGAAAATGACCACCCAATTGAACAGTAAATAAACGTTGGCCATCCCTTCTGTATAACACCGATCAATCTTTTCAGACTTAAACTTCCAAAAGGAAAATTTTTTCTGGCTGACTTTTCCTTTTTAATTAGTCTCCCTGACTAATTCTTGCAGAAAATGCATGACAGCTTAGTGGCTTGGTCTCAAACCACGGTCCCTTCCATGATGTACTCCTCAATGTTCAGCTGTACTCCCTGCTCTTGGTATGTTTTACTACCCTTAATATACCAGAATTATTAGGAGTGCCAGGCTTTGAAACCTTGTCAGTAGCATGCCAAACATCCACAGGGAAGAGAGAGGAATCCCTTCCCCTATTTTTGCTTAGCTACCTCCCGATTCTCCACTTTAGAGCTAACCCTTGGGGTTATTTATGTTGCATGACCTTGAGATAAATGGCATTTGGCAGGCTGCCGGATGACTTTGTGTTTCAAATCAAACGTTCTCAGTTTCTCCCACTAACAATGGGAATAATTCCTGAATGCCTTTTTGGGGTTATTTCTTCCCATCTCATTGCCTGCCATGGAGTTCTTTGGTAACTACGTCAGGGTTGGTGAACTTTAGCTTGACTTTCTTGTTAGATGCAAGTACCAAGTGGTGTGTGTGGTTTTCTTCTGTGGTTTGGTGTGTGTGTGTTTTCTCTTTGTCCCAGAGTGTCTGCACTGCTGGTATTAGAGCTACAATTGTTCTATATAAAGCAAAGATCCTTGAATGATCTGCCAAAGGCTTTATCTCTGAACAATCTTTGTCTGTACTTGCTTTGCTGTTAACCAGTTTTGACTCTACTCCATAATGGCTGGAGTTGCTTTGCCTTAACTGATATATATCAAAGAGAACTGCTAAAATTAACTACTCATGAACTGTGTCCAGGATGTTAGATTAACTCATCTAGAATCCTTCAGTGAACAAACTGATTTACGATGTGTTACGACATTGTTACTTGATGTGTTGCACAACAACTCAATTTTAAAAAATGAAGAGTGCTCCATTAATAAGAGATAAATCTTTCCACCGTAATTCAAATGAATCTGCAACAGCTTTAGAGAGCATGATAAGAGATCTTGTGTGGGTTTTGGTGATTGTGTTTTGCATTCCTAGAGATATCTGCCACTGGGATCTCTTTGTCAGTAATTACAAAATCCACCCAAAATATGCCAAAATATAACACCTTTTGGGAGATTATAGCTCTTTGCACTTCCCAAGACACAAAAGGGTACTACTACAAGTGTTTCTCAACAACTAATACTTTCAAGCTTGAGAATGTACACCAAGCACACCAACTATGCTTCCTCTCAATTTCAGAGACATAATTTGCTGAAGTCTCTACATGGTACGTCCCTTACAAGCTTACCCAGTCATAGTTAACACACAGCAACTGCTCAAAGCAGTCAGTTTCTGTCTCAGAAAAAACACACCTTTATACATTAAGGTATAAATAGAGTATTTTTTTAAAGCAAGCACTATTCCATTACTGGAACATGAACCAGTGTAAATGCTGACCTTAAACTATGAAGTTTCTAGAGCATGTTTCAGATGACTACATCTTAAAGGCTCAGGTCTCTCTGGATACCCAGCTTCAACAAAAATGCCTTTGAAAGTGAGCCTGAATTATATACTGTACAGTATGTCTCATTTCACAGCCAAGCCACTTGAGTTAATAAAGAAAATCCTCCCTGGCCTCACACAATTAGCTGGGTAAAAAGCTAGTCAGTGCAAGTCTGCATACAGCGACAAGCCAATCCATGAAGTCGAATAGTGTTTCATGCCTGCAAATGCCTGCTGCCTTGACCTCTGAACTTCATCTTGCCACCAAAAGACCTGGATTACTTCAGGATGGTATAACCTGGTGTCATGTCCCGATGCTCACACCAGGGAGAAAATATCTCCCTGGTATTCTGTAAATGGAAAGGATAAATGCTGAAGGAACTAAACTTCAGTTTGCTTGTAACTGTCTACCAATAGAGCATACCAGTTGTTTGAAGGCCAGGCCATAACAGAGTTGTTTTGGCCATAACTTGGTATTAGAAACTTGACTTTGTTCAATTCTATGTCTTAACGAGTTATCTTCTTCAGCAAGCAAATAATGAGCTTTTTTGAGAAAGTTCTTTCTAGCTTTTTCCTGCCTTGATCAGGAAGGGCCTTCTGTATAGTTAGCTCTTATAAAAACAATCATTTTGAGATCCTTTAGCATACTTGCACCTCTCTTGCTCCTGTGATATCCCAAAAATAAAGAACTACCTTAACCTGAAAGCAAACTACAAGTTAGCATTCCAGTTGGCTCCCAGTATGTCAGGACCTGCTCTTCACATGGTGTAAGGCTTAGGTTTTTTGCAATTAATAGTGCTATGATGATTTTACCAGTGCTTTAGAACCAATGAGACACATTGGGACATGTCCCATCACACTTCACTGCTGGAATAACATTAATCTCAATGATCATTTCTAAAGTTGTAAATCAATAACATGCCAGAAATACAAAGACCTTCAAAAAGTTGGGCATGTTTCTCAAATCACCCTTTTGCCCTCTCCCCCTCTGCTGACTCTGCAAACTCCTACACTGTGAGCATTTTGTCTCACATTTAAATAAATATTCCCCAACACTATTATGCTGTCACCTGTAATAGGAAAAGCCTGCAAAAAATCAAAGGAAAGAAAAATTTGTGCGGTGGAAGAAAGTGTACAGAGAATAATCAGTGTTCATTGCAATTGTTAACAAAAGTGAGGAGCCTAATGGAGACCTTGGACTTAATATAGTCTCTAAAATATTGAGGGGATACTTTCAAGACATAGAATCTCCTGCTTTAAAGAAATACTTTCCCAGTGTTCCTTGTAAGTTGACTTTTATTAAAATGGAAAGAGGTTTGAAAATAACTTGAAGATTTGTTTCCTTTTTTTCATTCCTTGGCTTACAAAGGGAGCCTGATGAACACTGCTTTGCTCTACGAAGGCAGTTTCTTCTCTGTTTTATGTATTGGGGACATCTCTGTCTCCCAACAGGTGCCTCATTACAAGAGTTAGGATAGAGGAAGCAAGTCTGATGCAATGTGGGGAAATGTAAAGCATTTAGTGTTATTCCCTTAATTGTGTTGTTACAGCTAACATGTCGGCTATGACTGAATTGCTAGCTTTTCTCCGTGCCCGTCTCAATGAACTCTGTGATTCTGCAGGGATACCCAAGCATGAAAAATCTCTGGACTGGAATTAATTTGAAAGGTTTCGTAACTTCCACGTTAACTGAGCCTTGGAAAAGAAGAAATCAGAACACTTTCTTTCTGTTTTTTTTACAATCCTTTCTCTATTTGCCAACAGGAGTTTCTGGGAATGGCTCACTGTTATCCCCAGCTTCAAGGGACACTCTGGAATAAGTACAATGTATACGATCTGATTCATACCAATGGTCTTTCACATCTAACGCCGCTACTCAATGGCATGGGCTGCAGTCCTGATTTTGAAGAAGTCAGTAATAAAACTCCCTTTTGACATCTGCAAGACTCTTCAGCCCTCAGTGTTTTTGCAGTGCCTGGACAGAGGTGATCAGCAGTGGTCCACTGATAATAAATCTAATTACAATATTTCAGGGATGATGATTTCTTCAGGCATAACTGGCCTATGGGAGGCTATGTACGATGAGAAATGGGGTGTCTAGGCCTATGTTAAATGACCCTCAGAGTGGAAAACCTAGGGTCTTTGATCTCATTCAAGCTAAAAATACTTTTGCTAATGAGCCTCCTCAAGTCATACAACATCCATCCCAAAATGTTGAACACATGGTTTTAATTTACAGTTTTTAGCAACTTTCATTTATATTGTGCTCGAAGTCCTGAAATGACTTGCAGCAGAAGCTCTAAAAATTGGAAACCCAAATCATAAGGACTGCTGTTGGAATAACTAATGATAAAAGCAGCAGTCATCTGTGCTAATTCCTGCTTGAGCTTCTGACACAGGTATTAACTATGTAACTTCTAATTCTCTATGCATTTAAAGGACAACTAGATCCAATAAACAATAACAATAACACAAGACAGCTACATTGTTCTCTTGAACACCAGAAAAAGCAAATCCATGGAGATGAATGAGATACCAAAAGTACAAGCTGTTGTGAAAAATACCACCAGTCATGCATTTTAGTTGCACGTCTGTTCCCACTCTGCAGAGAGTACAGCCTTGTTCCAATTCCAGTCCAAGAACTGAGGTATTAAGTTCAAACACTGATATCTGCAATTTTAAGCTCTGCAGGCACCACTTTAATTTCTGGTGTCTCAAGCTAGCTGGAAACTGTAATGCTTTATGGGCTACAGAAAGAGTATTAGGTTCACAAATTGTTGCAATGTTCAGAAGAATGTCTTAGTGACTGCAACCTATAAATAATTTGAGAGGTTCAGAAAGATACTGAAGTTTTGTGATCAACCCACAGTGCCTTCTGCAGATTTTAAGTCTAGTAGCATCTAGGATATGAACTGTTTGTCAGCTTGAAAGAGGGATTTGTGAAAGTGTGTAGACACAAGGCAGATACATTTCCCTGCAAAACAGGACTCTTCTAACACTGACTCTTGAAAGTTAAAAAAATGATGTTCCCAAAGCACTGGTCATTGCTGAAAATCTCCATTTTGGTGCTATCCTAAACACTGTGCTCTGGGGAAGTCATTTTACAGTCCCTCATCCAAGCATGCAGAGAATCCCTCTAAAAGGAGAAAAAGATGAAAGAAACCACACCAATTTCACGTGGCTCAAGCAGTAACTGTGATTTCTTCTGCCTTTTACCTGTCTCATCAACTCCTAATGACAGTGAAGAGATTAATAAGGGTTTGCAGTGTAAAGCCTAGCACAGGGGAAACCTATTACTTTACAGCACGTCCCTCTGAAGTTCCCAGATATGCTTTGCCAGGAGCTGTGCCACCGATCTCCATCTCCGCAGGAGTGCAAGGTGAATGAGTGCCCTTGCTTAAGATCATTTCTGGCCTTTTCAATACAGGAACCTCTGACTAGCCTGAATGATGTGGGCTGGCTTTATAATGTGGATTGCTACTCACTAGGGAGCTGAGGGGAGGCTGTTAAAGACTTTCTGAGGACTGTAGGTTGCACTATACTTGAAGTTGAGGTTTTTAAGGTCAATGGTTCGTTCTGTTTATAAGCAAAGTACTCTGGGCCCAGGGCAGGATCCTGACTGCTGTTGCAACAGCATCAGAAATTGACAGCAGACAACAAACAGAGAGAGAAAATCATCGCTGTGGAAATATTTACTGAAGAGGGGGGTATTTTGCACTTACTTGGTGAGCAGCTTGGAGGTGGCAACAAACTGCTCCAGGGAAGATCCCACAAGCATTTGAAAGCAGCGTTAGTGCCTAATTACAGGGATAGATTTGGGTCATCTGTCCCTCTTCTGATCCCCTTCTCTGAAGCAGAGCTCAGGGAGTGAATCTCCTCCAGGGAGCAAAGCGCGTGCCTGGGTGCCCCCAGCGCCTCTCATGCTCCAACAGTACCAGGGACCTGGTAGCAGTCGCCAGGGCCAGGCATCACCAGAGCCAAAGGGACCACGCTCTGACCTCAACTCACCTCTAGCCACACACACAGGAAAAAATGGCACAATTCTGCTATTTGATTTCTATACATTGGTAACGTTCAGCTGCCTCAAATACAGTAGGGACTCCCTTGAGTGCCAGGCTTGCTCACCACTGTTTTCTGGGGATTTGTTCCTTTCAAAGCCCACCTTACAAAGATGCAATTCCTGCCTAAAACTGATCACAAACAGCACCTATAATTTTGCAAACAAATCTAACAGTAGAATCATCTTCAGACCTGCTCATGGGAGGCAGGTACACTTGTCTTGAGCTTGGATCTTACTAAGTGAGGTGTGAAGGATCAGAGGGAAAGGCAAGGCTCATATCTAACCTGTTCTACAAACACTTCTTGCAGTTATATACACAATAAATACAATAGATGAACCGCCAGCTGCCCCTCAAGCCATCACTAACTGACTGGCTTCTTTCTTAATAGGCATCAAATGCCAGGGTGGGCCTTTCAAGGTGGCTGTGGTGAAGAAGCACACAGTAACTAGCTGTAAAGGGCAACACGTACAGTTAGTTACAGCTATAAAATGTCAGCTGCTGGTCCTTTCAGGTGTTACTGTGACTACTGTAGTTTTAATACCTGCATACTTTCACCCTTAACAGTTCCCCTGGTAAAGATGTAAAGTAGCTCCACTAGTATTCAAAGGGAGTTAAATGGAAGGATTTCTATTTCTGCTGTATGAATTTCTACGCCAAAGTTAATTTTATTGGGGGTACTTTTTTACCCTGGCGTACGGGGGGGGTTGAAGGGGGTGATAGTTTAATTAAAGCCAGTAAGCTGAAAACTATGTGCACTATGTGTAATTATGTATAATCAAACCTTTTAACAACATTTCTTTCAACAATATTCAGCAATCAAACCAGATGCTACTAAGCTATTTTTGATAACTCTTGCCCTTTTCATGAAGCCTGAAATTTTTTAAAAGCAAAAAGGCACTATTCTATTAGGCAAAAAATATTTTTCTTTAAAAAATATAATTTTTTTTAAAAAAAATCAATAATACTCCCTCAATTAAACTACACAGACTGTCAAAAGTCAACTAGCTATGAAACCAAGCCCTTAAATCTGGTTCGGAAAACTTTGAGCCTGAATCTTTCATTAGTATAAACTGTCAAATTTCCCTTGAAGTCATGTTGTACCGGTCCCTGTCAGCTCCCAGCTTTGTGATCACAGAAATGTTTAATTTTTCAAGGGGGGGAGATGGAATAGCAAGTCGAGGCTGTGGCCCTGTCTATATATTACTGTGTCGTGCTGTTTTGCCACTGAAGGGTCCAGCTTCAAGATTGCAGATCTGTCAGTGACCAAACATGATGGACCACCCATCGGCCTTTTATTAACCAGCACTTGTTCCCCCTCTAATCCTATCGCCAGAGTAATCAAAGCTGCCATGTCCCAGGGTTTGATGGAACAGCAGGACCGGGGAAATGAAGACTGATTTTGTTAACAAAGTCATTCCTGCCCCTTGAATGCTGTCTCATTGGTAGAAAGCAGGGAGACGAGGTTTATTTGTGCAGAGAATGAGGCGGCAAAGAAATGAAAGAGGAAGAATGGTGAAGTGTGAAGTTTAATCTGGCACGGTCTAAGGTTTCTTTCTTTGACGCCGTCTCTGATCCAATCAACACCGGTTTGATATTTAACATCTCCCCCTGCAGTTGGAAATGATACAGGCCGGAGAAGACTGGAGTCAGGGCTCTGCAAACCCTGACCGGCGGAGGCAGAGAAAAGGGGGTGCTGGCAGCTCCCCTCCGGCCTGACGGCTTCTCCCACCCACAGGTCGGGATGAAGTCGGGCCCTGACACAAAATTCCCCTCACAAACCTTGGCATTCAGGGTGTCTGGCATGAGGTGAATGCAGATTCTCCCTGAAGAGAGCAAGCTCAGGATGGGACGGGAGAGGGATTTTATTTCTAACTTGAAAGAAGGGATATCAACACTGTCTCGGTCTGGGGATCCTGCTGAGAAACAAGATCAAACACAAGCAAGAGCTGCCATCCACCTCCCCAGGGCAGAGTGGTTTGGGTAGAGGAGTAAGACCTTCCTTTGCCAACCATACAAGCTTTCAGTGGGGACGCGATGCCGCCCGAGGGTATTCACCCCCAGAGCTAAGCAGGGGTCTCACCACAGCCCTGGGCGATCAGGGCAGATGCAATCAGCCCTGAGCAGCTGTAGGAGTCACCATCACCATCCTCCTTACTCCAGTGATGGGATATGTCAGCCTGGGGAGAGCCTTCCACCACAGACCCACATGAGGGTCCCAAAGAGGAAGGAAAGCTTAACCCTCTCCCAAGCTGGCCCTCAGAGGGCATGTGAACAAGTCCTCACGGCCTGTCATGGTGCCAGCTGCGATGCCTCTGCCAGGATCCCAACAAGAGAAGGCCCTGAACGCCATCCGCCCCTCACCAGCTCTTCTCAGTCCTGGCCCGCTTGATTTTGCACTTTTCTGGCCACTCTGTAAATAAACATCTACGCTGTCAGACAGAAAGTTGTCTGCTTCCTCTTCTTTGCATGCCTCTCAGCTCTTTGTGTCCCATCTTCAGTGAAAATCCTGAAACTTTGTCTACCAAGGAGCGGTGAAATTTCAACCTGACCCAAACCTGATCTGAATTCCCGTTACCAGGCTCCCAACCCAACCTTTTGCTGTGATTCAGAGACCTCGCCACCAGCTATACAATACCCGGGGCCTGGACTTTGTGTGACCTGCAGCTGCCGGAGTCCCAGGGGGAGCGAGGATGCTCCTTCCATGATCCATGAAGGAAAGCAGTCGGTCAGCCG
>NW_009608226.1:126124-127573 GCF_000690535.1 Cariama cristata
TCGCAGCAGTGCCAGTTTGGGAGAGCAGCACAAAACACTGAGCAGATATGGCAGGGGGAGCGGAGCATCAAACTACAAAGTTTCTGGGTTTACAATAGAAAACAATGCACCCTCCTCTACCTGCAAGAGCTGACTCTCCAGGAAGCAGCTAATTATATGAGCCACCTTAATCTTTTCATCCGGCTAAGACAATCAACATTTCAAAGCCACGCACAGAACATTTCAAAGATCGTTCCTGGTCAAAAATGCAAGTGTATCCACTTTCTTTCAGAACAGATCAAAACCAAGTACCACACCGGGACCAATCCGAGATTTCCTCCTCCTCAACGGTATCAGATTAACAGATTTGGTGCATGTAGTCAGATTAAATATTTGCAGTAGCACAAAGCTGCCTTTGAGGGGAAGAAGTAAAAAAAAAAAAAAAAGTTTTTTTCTTCTTTAATTTGCTTAGGGCAGAAATACTGGACTTTGGGGACATGGGAAACAAAAGCATTGACATGATTCAGCAAAGCACAGTTTTAAAACCTGAATTCTGAACGCAGAAATTATGTGCAGTATTCTCGTAACAGTAATGCTGAAAACAGGTAAAAACTGCTGATGCCCTTAGCAGATTTAGGACTGTAATTTATCACAGATGTTCTCATCAAACTGTGCAAACACCCTACAAGACAAAAGCTGCTCAATTTCTGATTTCCATTTTAGTGTGTTTTAATTATGTGTTGCTTAAGGAAGGCTCCAAGACCTGAAATTGGGAGGCAAAACCTAGCAATAGTAATCCACTCCACTAAATTAACACAGTAATACACCAAGCAGTAGGACTGCTAGACGGTGTGATAACATTACAAATTACTATTGTTAAACAACTAGCCAGGTGTCAGGATGCATGAAATCTACAGGAAGCAAGAAAATAAATATCTGGTTTGTTTTGTTTAATTTTGTCTCATGTTGTTCTGGTGGCCTTGTTCCCAGAAAAAAGCTTCAATCTAGGAAAAATCCTCCTGAACACTGATCTATGTTAGCAGCAACATCAATTCTCTGTAATAATTTAAATGTAATGTATTTTTTTAATCAGCAAAAACGTTTTGCATAAATGATTGTCCTCTCCTTGCCAACAGCAGTAATACCTTTGCTTTCCCTTTTTAGATTATTATTGTAGCAAAATGAAGGGGAAATTTTTGTTTCTATTTAAAATCTAGAGTATGAGAGAAATACAGAACTATGGTAAGAGCAGCAGTGAGTTTTGTACTCTGTCCCTTTTCCTTTCTCTCTCTCTCTGAAGAAACAAATGTAATATGGTTCACGTTTAAAAAGCTTCCAAGTGGTACATTTTTAACCAAGTGCTTTCATGTGCTTGATTCTAACTGCCATTTTTGACCTAATACAACCAAATGCTACTGGATGTCTGGAATGGCTAAGTATTTTTACCTCACCTTAAAGAAGGGGTTCAGC
>NW_009608226.1:127604-129586 GCF_000690535.1 Cariama cristata
GAGAGGATAGGCACTTAAACCTTTCAAACTGAACAGGGTAAAACAAATTCCTTGTTTTGCGTGTGTGTTAATTAATGCAAAGGTCCTGAGAGGCTTGCTTTTAATTATTTTTGTTGATAAACAAGAAAATCCCTCCAAAAGCATATGCAACCAAACTTCTCCTCTGAAGGCTGTATGCAGAGTTAGACTTCCAGGTGAAATATCAGACGAACCAAATGTTAGTGAAAGCCAGACTTCTTCCCTTTACAACAGTTCCCACTAGACATCAGGGGAGAAGGGGGTGAAGGCACTCTAGGGACATTTTAATCACACCAAAGATCAATCTTTTAATCCTTATTTCCACATCACCAAGAATTTTTTTGCTCAAACTAGGACAGTAAGATAAAGCTGGAAATAGGCTGATCCAAAACTAATGATGAAAAGCAGGTTAAAAATGAAATATCATAGCAGTAACTGACACCACCTTGAAATTTCCCCTGGATTATTTGTTTTCTTCTACACACATTCATTTCCTGAATTTCTAGTAAATCTGATTTCATATAAACAGTTTCACAAAGCAAAGTCAATAGCTGTGACTGTGTTCCTGATTAATCCACTGAAATGAAATAGATCGCATGGCTTAGTATTTGGTTGTTTAAAGCTAAATCCACTGAAAGAATTCTGGAGTCCAGTTACATCAATAACTTTTGCTTCTTAATCTACATACTTTTCTTTTTGCTGAACTTTACCTGTTCTAAAATGAAAAAAAATCCATGCAGGCTGCACACTTCCCCTGCTATATGATGGCAACATAAGCCAGTTTGTTTTGATCTGGAGTGACTACTAAAAAGAGGACCAACAGTTTGCACGTACTTAAATCTCTTTGAACAATGTCGAAATTTCTTTTTTCATTGTTCATGCTTCATCCTCTTCCTGACAATTACCACAGAGCTGCTTTACTTAAAAGCAAACAAACAAAAAAAAGCACTCTTTACTCAGCTCCAAGACAGGATGGAAGGCGTGGAAGTTTCCCTTAAAAGTGGCAAGCCAGTGGACACACACATTCACACCCTGGACATTTGCCTCTCAGATAAATAATACACATGATAAACACGCAGCACTCACTGTGCACATCACACGTTTTTTGCAGGCAGCACAGATTGGTGCAACGGAGAATGGGCAGCCCGATGCAAAGGCTGCCGAGGCCTGTGAGTGACCCATCCCACTGCAACAGGCTTGGGGTTCGCCCCCATAAACCGACCAACACACGAGGACAACGGCCCCCACCTCCTGGGATAAGCCACAAGGCCCAGGAGCCTCCTTACCTGGGAGAAGTTGAGCCCGTTCAGTGGGTGACACTGCTCCTCCACCCTCTCCACTGCACCCGTCGTCTTCTTCATCCTCTCGGCCTCCTGAGCGAGGTAGAGATCGAGCACCGGCACTCCTCTGGAGCGGATGTCCGTCTCCGTCAAGGAGTTCACCATGAGCATCACCCAGACAGGCCTCTTGCGCTCCCAGTTGCCGGCGATGGCGTTGAAGAGATAGTCAGCGTAGAGCCCTTTGCCTCGCTGGTCCGGGGTCATCCAGTGGGGCAGCATCAGCTTGATGTAGTCCAGGTGGCGTTTGAGGCGGCGGTACAGCTCCCGGGGCAGCACGTCCTGCAGGTTCCCCCCGGGGGACAGCATCTGTCAGCTGGCCAGCCCCGAGATGGTGTAGGGGTCGGTGAGGTCCAGCTCGAAGTAGACGCTGGAGCTGGCGTGGAAGGCGGCCTTGGAGTTGTCGGGGATGAAGTCCCACACTCGCGTGTAGGGCACGTGGATGGTACCAAAGAGATAGGCAGGGGGGTCGCGGCGGATGGTCCAGAGGAAGGAGTTGAGCTCTCCTTGCTGCAGGGAGGACAGCGGGGGCTGGTCAGTGGCGGAGGGGCAGAGGGGCAGCAGACAGCCCACGGCGGTAAGGCCACCCTCGGGGTTGCTGAAGGGAAGGAGGAGCGGGGATCCCTC
>NW_009608227.1:0-286 GCF_000690535.1 Cariama cristata
GGTGCACCCCGGCAGGACCCTGCATAGCCGGCGGCATATGCTGCTTGGCACTGAGCAGGAGGGGGCTCAGCCACCCACCCCCCCATCATGGCTCCATCTTGCCTTGGTCCCTCGCGGCCACGTAAAACGAGGGGCACCGGCCTCTGCCAGACCCTTCCTCCGAACGCCAGTGCCACTGTGCGTGGCAAGCTGGGGTCTGCCAGCGAGCTGGGATCTGCCGGCATGCGTCGAGCCAGGACCAAGCCGGCGGCCCCCCCTTCAGCCGATGCAGCTGCCCCCGGCCGCC
>NW_009608227.1:395-702 GCF_000690535.1 Cariama cristata
TGCTGCCCCAGCAGGCGGCCCAGCGTCAGGTCATAGTTGCTGCGTGCTCGGTGGCAGGACCCGCTGCAGTACTTGAAGAGCACGATCTCGTCCGAGTTGAAGCCCAGGCCCAGGTCGCGCACCTTCACCATCAGGTTGCGGATGTGGCAGTTGCGCCCACGGGCCCCTCGCGAGGATTTCCGTGTCCCCTTCTTGGCTTTGCCGGTGCCTGGCGGTGAGCGCTCAGCACGCAGCAGCAGGTCCTCTGCCAGCTCCGCGGCGACGGGGCCACCTGTTGTCACGTTGTCCCCTGCACGCAGAGGGGATG
>NW_009608227.1:1140-2567 GCF_000690535.1 Cariama cristata
TTGCAGTGTGGGGTTCGCAGGGTGCCTGCAGCCAGCCCAGCCAGCAGTGAGAGGATGGCAAGGAGCCCCCACAGTGTCCCCTCCTGCAACAGAGCACAGTACAGCAGGGTCAGCCCCAACCAGGATGCCCACACCAGGGATAAGGTTCCATGACATGGGGATAGAGATGGGGACATGTGATCACGGCCATCGCGGCCACCCAGGCCTGGGCTCACCTTGGGCTGCGGGTGCGTGGTGGGTCCTGCAGACCTCGGCTCTGGTGGCCCCGCTTGTTGCTCCATGCTGGCTGCAAGTGCAGAGGTGGGGGTCAGCGCCCATGCAGAGGGGATGGGGTGGGCACTGAGCTGGCCGGCTGGGAGCTGGCACACCTCTCCCCTGCCTGTGCCAAGCATGCCATTCCCTTCCTCACCACCCCAGCACCCCACAACACCTTCTGCACCCCATGTATGACAACCCCTGTCCCCTCCCTGCACAGCCAGGCACCTTCGCCACCCTGTGCACCCCTTCCAAGAGATCTGGCAGCTGGGACAGCCCAGTCTTTGCCCAGCACCTCTTCTCAGGGGGATGCAGCCACCTCCCCTCGTGAGTGGCCTGGGATGCCAGGCTGGGCAGTGAAGCAGCGGCTGGGGCTGGGAGTGCTGCAAGGGGGGGCCTTTCCCATGGCCCTTCCCTGGGAATGTTTTTCTTGCTCGTGGTGAGAGCCTGACCTTGGAAACTCCAAATCCATTAGCGCAGGGTCCTCGGGTGCAGCCACCCCCTGGGCCCATGCTGGCTCCCCAGCCTGCTGCCTGCACCAAGCTTGGACACAGCCCCAGAGCAGCCCAGGCGAGTGGGGCCGCAATGGGCAGGATGGGCAGGCAGGTCCCGTGGGGACACAGTGGGGCACGGGGCACCACTCTGGGCTCGCCGTAGTCATTCACCCCAACACGACTGCCCGGCATCTGCTGCCCCGACACGCACAGGGGACTTTGGTCCCCGCCATGCATGGTCCCAGCGGAGCAGCGAGCACGGTCTCAGGCGAACGATGTCGCCCAGGAGGTGCAGGGGCGACTCCCGATGTGCAGCCACAGGTTGCATCTCCTTCTCAGGGTGCAGGGAGGCCCCTGTGCCCCAGTGTCCCAAGCCAGGATTCCCCAGAGGTGGCTCCCGAAGGGGCCTGAGCCCTCCCTGGCCCATCTGCTGCCCCCCCGGTCTCTCGGGACAGGACTGTCCCCTTGGAGCTCGGGGGCAGCCTGCAGCGGCGAGTTCCCTCATCCCCTCCATGGCTTTGCCCCAGCACATCCCAGGTGCTTCTGTAGTAAAGCTGGTACAGGACACGCTGAGGAGAGCGCTCCTGGCCAAAAAATGAAGGGACACGGCTGGGCACCACTGGAACAAGGAGACAAAATCAGTTCCCTCAGTTCCCCCTGCATCTCAGGGGACAGTCC
>NW_009608228.1:0-3490 GCF_000690535.1 Cariama cristata
GGATTGGGGGGGCAACCCAAGCTCCCAGTCATGCCCCTTTCCTCCCCAAGAGGGATGGGGTGGGGGGGCTGGTTCTCAGAGGGGGTTTTACTCCCCGGTGTGAGTCGAGGGTCAGAATTTCACCCGTTTGTTGTGCCCAAGGCCAGTCCTGGTCCACCTGAGTGCCTCTTGGCTCCCTGTGAGCTCTCCTGGCCTTCTCCATTCTGGATGGAAATGCTCGATACCTGTCTGCCGCACTGAATTTAGCCAGGATCCCAAAGCCCTTGTCCCCTCCATTTTTATTTATTTATTTTTTTGTCTCCTAAAGCTACCACCCCCCCCCCTCCCCCCTCTGCTCTGCAGGGCTGGGCTCCCTTCCCTGGCAGCAGCAGGCTGTGGGAGCTCTGTTGCTAGCCCAGTTACCAGCCCTATGCTTCTGCAGACCCCCAGGGAGAGGGGTGGAGAAGGGAAAGGCTTTGCCTTTCTCATAGCTGGTTGCTATGCTTCAGGCTACTGATTTTACCAGGGCTTTTTAAGCAGGATCCACAGCACATGCTCTCTGATTGGGGTCTGCATCCAGTGCTTCCCAGCCCCTCTGAGCCAGGCGCTCAGGCTCCCCTCAGCCAGGAAGAGCTGTGCTGGCTCTGCAGGTCATGGAGGGTAAGCTGGATTCTCTCTACCTTTGTGTGCATCAGCAGAGCTGCTAATTAGGCCCAATCTGGCTCATTCAGGCAAAGCTGTGCCGCCAGGAAGACAGCACAGATGTCCCTGTGACAGGGGCTGACCTGGCAGGTTGCTGTGCGAGGCTTTTCTGTGGCTGCATAAACCCACCGAGACCTGTGCTGCTCCCCTCCTCCCTCTCCCTAATGGGTGCTCTTGTCCCTGCCTTTAGATTGACATTCATGTGACCTTGTGGTGAGCTGTCTAGGCCAAAACATACTCATGACCCACCCCAAATTTGGCCATATCCACCTCTTGTGCTGGGGAAGGTAGTAGCTCTGACTTACTCTGGCTTAAACAGGGGTGGGACTGGACCCTTAGAGCTCCTATGGGGCTGGTGGGGGAGCCCTGACACTCCTCTATCAGCATTTTGCAGAGAGGGAAACTGAGGCACAATGAGATGAAGCGGCATGCCACAGTCCAGCAAGAAGGATCTGCAGCATCGCAGTGTAATGCCCAAGCCATTGCTTCCAGCTGTCTCCACCCTGAACCGGGGTTGTTTGTCCAGTGACCCCCTGCCCCCAGCTGCAGGGCTTTATAGAGTCTCATCTCCAGAGCTGAACAACCTGCCAGCACTGGTGGAGATTTCCCACCCTCCAGACCCCTTAGGGACACTCTCATGGTCCTTTCAGCTTCAAGCCCCAGCATTTTAAAATGCTTCCAGCTGCAGCGAGGCCATGTCCTTCCCCTCCTCCCTTGTGTTTCATTGATTAAGAGTGCTAGGCCTCGTTGGGGGATTTAGGAAGAGCTAATTGCAGACTGGTAATTGAAGACAGCTTGGAGTCTCTGGAAATGTCAAGGAATGAGAGACGAGCTTAGATGCTCCTGTGCATTTAAATATGCATTGGTGGCTCAGCCAGAGCCTTACTGAGGGGAGAGCTGTCTGGTTTTCCCTCCCCCAGAGGACCTTGCACAGCTGCTGGGGGGAGCAGGGCAGGGGGAACATTAACCTTACCTTGCCTGGGAGTCTCCTGCTTCCCCCAAAGGCAAAGGGGAGGTGGGGGGGACACGAGCAGGGGGATTACCGAGGGTAGGAATCCTCAAACAGGCTTGGGAGCTTGGCATTTTCCCCTCTCAAAAGCTGTGTGCTTTAACCTGCAGACCTCTGTGCCGCTGCACAGTGCCACGGGGGTCTGGGCTCAGGAGCCAGCTATGGGGCTGCAGTAGGGAGATGGATAAACTTGTTCCGAAACTTGTGATCCCTGCAGCCACCTGGTGCTCCCTGAAGAGCAGTGAGGGGCTGAGACCCTCTCAGGAGGGGCTGGGAAGCCCCCCTCACTGCCAGCCACAGGGCCCAGCAGTGTCTGGGGTTGCAGGGATGGGGGATTCACATCAAGTTTGGGACTCAGAGGTAGAGCAGCAGGGCCAAGTCAGGGATCTGTCACCACGGGGCCTTGATGAGGGATCCCAGCTCCTTCCTAGTTTGAAATTCCTCCAGCAGCAACACATCTCCTCTCTATGCCTCGCAGTGGATGCCCCATCTGCTCCATCCCGTCTTGCAGCAGGGGAAGTGGGCATGAGCTGCATGGGGCAGCCTGCAGTGGCTTCAGCCCCTCCTGCCCCAGGGAGGTCTCTTCTCAGGCCATAACATCCCTCTCTTGCTCCCCAAGGGTGTGTGGGGCTGCTGGAGGCACCCTGGGTGACAGTGGGTGCCTGGGATGCTTAGTCACCCATTCAAGGGGGGGTTCTGCCTGGAGCTTGTGGAGCATCAGCTCTGTGGGACTCCCCTTGCCCTTCTGCTCTGTCTGCAGAGCAAACCGCATGGGCTGGATGTGCTGGCCGTGGCACTGGGGCATGGAGGAGCGATGGGAGGCTGGAGCAGCCAGCCTGGCAAGCCGTGCCTCCTCCTGCCGGACAAACAGCGGGGAAGCTGTGCTCTTGCTATTAAGAGTTGGCAGCATCCCCCAGAGTGACTCGGAGCTGCTCTGTGGAAAGGAAACCGCTCCGGATGCTGCAGACCCGGCGCCCACATGGCTGGCGAAGAACCTGCCTCAGCCCAGCTTTCCGCGCAAGCCCTTCTCCTCCATTTGACTGCAAGGATGGTGGATAACATGTTCCTCAAGGCAGATGGAAGTAGGAGGTCTGGCTCTCTTCTGGCCCTGTGGGAGCTACTTGGACACTGGCTCCATCGCAGCTTTGGGCTGTTGCTGCTCTGCTGGACTGGGGGTGACTTGTGGGTGCAGGTTTCTGGTCCCTTCCCTGCTCTGTGGCACTTTGGTCACAGCTGGTGGTGGGAGGGGGCAAGATGTGGACAAAGTGACCCAAGGAGATGGCAGGAAATGGCAAAGAGAGCATGAGGGGTCCTAGCCTAAATTGCTCATGAGATATTTGTATGCAGGGAGGGGCAGGACAGCTGCCACAGGGTTTCAGCTGATGGGAGACGCAGCCAGGCTGGGGTGGGAACCTGCAAGAGGCTTGGAGCTCTGCCTGTGCCCAGGGTAGCCCAGTGGCAAGGCATGAGATGGAGGGAGGTGGGACAGCAGACAGTTTGATCCTTGCTGTAGCCAAAACGTGGCCTGTGGCATTGCCTACCCGGTGAGTATGGGACTGAGGAGCACAGGCTGGGGACAGCTTTGCTACAAGGAGCTGGGGCAGGTGGAGAAGGGGAACCAGATGCCTTGGAGACTTGCTGTGATGGTTAATCCTTCGCCCACAGAGCCCGGCAGAGCAGAGGGCCAAGGCTGCCTAGGCTGGGGCATTACCTCCAGCCCACTGAGAGCTGGGCATGGAGGTTACCCTGTGCTGTGTCACCTGTCTGTCTCACGATACTCTGTCAGCCCTGAGGACCGAC
>NW_009608228.1:3501-4106 GCF_000690535.1 Cariama cristata
CGGCAGTGCAGCATCAAGCTGGGCCATGGGGGAGTGTGGGGAGCCTGCCCCAGGGACTGAGTGCCCCCTGGGCTGGACCAGGTGCCGCTCCCTCATCAGAAGTCTGGCATTAGAACATAATCTGGCATTAGCGCATTAATCCAGTCCTCCCTGCTGCCCAGCCCCTGCCCTCAGCAGAGTCCAGCCCAAGGTCTCAGTGTACAGCTGGGCAGGAGCGGCACCGGGACACCGTCTCCCCGGCAGCTCTTGCCTGGGCATCAGAGAACAGGTGGCAGCAGTGGCAAGGTTTGGGGCTTCATCCAGAGCATCTCTGTGTCTGGGGAGGGCAGCGAGCAGGGAAGAAACCCAAAGTGCTCAAAGATGCCCCCAGGCACATCCAGGGGGAGTACAGCCCCAGTCCTGAGCGCCTTGGCAAGGGAGAAAGCAGCATCTTTTGGAAGCATCGTGGTTGGTTCCTTGGAGGGGTTTCACAAGGGATTTCAGAGCCCAACTGCCTGCACCTGCAGGCTCCGGCTGAGCCACACTAAGTCACGAAGCGCTTTGCAGGGAGCCAGGCCAAGGGAAGGTGGTGTCTGGGGAGAGGATGTGAGTCAGCAGCGGGGGGG
>NW_009608228.1:4197-7974 GCF_000690535.1 Cariama cristata
AGGAAGCCCATGTCCCCTGGGGCAGACGTGACCGGGCTGTGCTGCAAAGGCTCTTCCCAGCATGAGAAATGAAGCAAGTGGCAAAGTGGCTCTGCTAAGATGAGAGAGGGGCTACTCCATCCCCACTCTGATCCCTTACTGTGGGGCTGGAAGGCTTTGGGGGAGTTGGAGGAGTCCCCCTGCCATCCTGGCAAGAGGCTGAGGCCAAGGCAGGGCTCAGTCCTGCCCTCTTCCTGGCTAAGCAAAGCCAGAGACAAAGATACATTTTTTTTAAGTAGGAAAAAAACCATCTGCCTTTAATCACAAGTCAGCAGAAGAAGCTGCCAGGCCACATGCTCTGCTCCTTCGCTCTTCCCAACGCAGGCTGAGGCCCTTGGGGACCACGTTCCCCCATCTCATCCTAGGCAGGGCACCCGAGGACTCCCCACAGGTAGGTCTGGAGCCCGCGGATGCACCAATCCTGTGTTTGCTGCTGGCCACCTAGGATGGGCTCCCCACCCAGCTCGTGCACCCCACTGCCAGGGACAGTGCCCCCTCATCAGCCTCCCCCAGGCTGGCACCCCCAGTCGGGACCATGATGATGTTGTGTTGGGAGCGGTGCCGGGCTGGGCCCCGCTCACCCATTGGCAGGATTTTGCTGCAGTCTGCTCTGAGACAGCGGTTTTTGTGACTGAAGAAAGCAGCGCTGCTGGCAGGCTGGGTCAGATGGGGGTCTGGGGAGGGAGGAGGCTGGGTTGGGTGGGAGCTGATGCTCTGTCCCCCTCTCCAGTAAGCACAAGATGGGATGGGGGGGCTGCTGCCAGTGGGGCGTAGGGATGGGAGCATCCCGAGTTGCCATGGTGACACTGGCTGCATCCTCAGGCAGGCGAGAGCATTGCTGGAGCAGTCCTGCATGGGTGTCCCCCACCTTCCTCCTGGCTGCCATCCCTGGGGAGTGAAGGGCTGATTCCTGGCTTTGGGGTGGCACTCTGGGGACAGAGCAGGGGGACTGTGCCAGGTGAGCTCAGAGCAGAGTGAAGCAAGCCCTCAGCTGCAGCCGGATGTATTTATTGGGGGTGTGTGGTGGCCCTCCCTCTCCAAAAAAGGTAACTCCTCCCTTTCCCCAGCATGTCTGGCCTCTGATCCCACAGGGACCCAGATTGCAGGGCCAGGAATGAGGAGGGAACTGAGCTCAGTTTGTCTTCCCAAGCGTAGGCACTGGCAGAGGGACAGGAGGGATAGGAGCGGGATGGTGTTGGGGGGAGCTACTATTGACACACATCCCTTAATCTGTGTCCTGCCCTGCGTCATGCAGTTACCTAAGCCCTGAAGCAGGCTCCCCTGACAGGCACACAAGCCCCTGCTCTGAGGGAGCCAGCCATGGCCAGCACCCCATTTTGCCCTTGCAAAGCCAAGCTTGGGATGGGGGGTGTGGGGGTGTGGCTCCAGCCTGAGTGCTGGCTGCACGCCGGTAACTGCTCCTTTCCCCCCAACTTTGACTCCTGCCATCCTTGGGGACCAGGCTGTGCAACGCTCAGGGACCTTGGAGGGAGGGACCCCCCCAAGTCCCTGCAGGTCCTTTCACACACATGGACTCCCCGCTGGCAGCATCAGGCCCCCCCCCTCATAGCCTGAGCCCTCCTCAGAGGAGACACTGACATCAGATCCCCCGCTCTTAAGCTGATTAGGGCAGCAAGGACGGGTCTGAGCAGATGCCACCAAGGCCTTGAGAGTGACCAGACCCTGGAGGGACGCAGAGAAGGCAGCACGGAGACCACAGATGTGGGGGCTGCTCTGATCTGAGGGGCACAGGGAGAGGGGCCGGAGGCTGACCACCCCCTCCATGGGCTGGGTGATTACACGACACTTCCCCTACACAGCCGCTCTGATCCCTGCCGTAAGCCTGGCCCCCAGCCCTGGCACTCTGGATCTCCAGTGGGGGTGGGATGAGGAGCACAGCCCCGAGGGAGGGGGAGAGGCAGGCAGAGGGCAGCCCCTGAGCCCACACCAGACACCACGGGCTCCAGTGGATCTGTGGGCATGTTGCTGAAGCCAGGCAAGCAGTCCTTCCCCGCTCACCCCTGCATCAATGTCACACATGAGCCTGGCGCCACAGCTCAGGACCTCCCTGCTCCTGGCACAGAGCAGCCCAGCAGGAACACCCGCTGCAGGATCAGGCCATGCTGGGCCCAGTGCATTGCCCTAAGCTGGTTGCACAGGGCTCTGTTGATCACGAGAGATCTGGCTCCTGGCATCCCTAATTCCCCTCGATGCTGGCAGGGTGGCAGACATCTCACCAGGCCAACTGCATCTCCTCTTTGCCTCCAGCTGCCACATCCCCTTGCCAGCCTGGGAACAGGGTATGTGGCTTCCCCAGAGAGGTGTCTCAAGAAGGCCAGGAGTTTCCAGCTCTGCCCTATCTCTCAGGGGCTGTAAGAGCCAGAGGCGATGCCTGAAGAAAAGGCGATGCAGCAGGGTGGCCACATCCTCCCCACTCCAGCCCTGTAGATACTCTGGCTCAGATGGGAGGGGATTTGCTGGGTGGGTTCCCCTCTTGCCAGCCCCCTGCAGACATGAGAGGACACAGATCACAGCACCTCTCTGTTTTATTGAAGACAAATCCCTCCCCCCAGCCAGCACAGAGCCCAGCACGCCCAGCTCTTCTGCATCCACTGGGCCAAAGTCCTGCTCCAGAGGATGGAGGCACCTCCTCAGACCCAGGGAGAGAGACCCAGGGTTGCCCCTTGGTGCCCGAGGCTCCCAGCCCCGCTGTCATCCCTTCTCCTGCTCCACCTCCTACCCAACCTTATCCCTGGGGATGTCCTGAGGGCATCCCACCAACCCCTGCATGTGAGGGGCTAAAGCCACAGAAAAACTGGAATATTAAACTTGGAAGTGACCAGCAGGACATGGACTTGTGTGCAGGGTGTCGGGGACCATCCTGCTCCATGATGTGGTCCTTGGGCACTGGGGAGAGGGCAGAGTTGCAGGGGCCAGGCTCTGGTGCCTCCAGGCTCTGGCCTTGCCCTGAGGGCTGACAGTGCCCCCCACACCTGCCCCTGGCACCTCCAACCCCAGACCCCTGCCCTGGGCAGGAGTTAATCCATGAAGGGCATCTGCTGTCCAGACCAAGGCTTCTCCTGAGGTCTGGAGGAAGCCACCATAGGCAGGAGATTTAGGAGGGATGGAGAAAAGGAAGGCTTTGGAGACAAAGGTGGGGGACCAAGGAGTGGCAAGGAGGGTCCCCTTTCCCTGCCCCTGCCCAGTGGGACTCTCACCCATGGACACCGCTGCCCTGGGGCCCCAGGTCCTGACTCCTCTCTGCAGGGAGAGGGGAGGGCAGGCACAGGCTGGGGGCAGAGCTAAGGATATTCATGGGCTGGGTGGCATGTTGCAAAGGAAAATGAGGGCACGGTCCCTGCCAGGAGGAGAGCCCATGGTTTTTCCTTCCATTCACATCCTGCTTTTGGTATCCATGTCCATGCCCAGGATCATGGATGTCTCCTGACCCTAAATTTAGATGGCTTCTCTCCTCCAGCCACCCACATCAGGGAACCAAGCCAGCTACCCTGCAAGCACCCCTCGCCCCCCCCCATGCCACTCTCCAACTCTAAAAGGGGGCAACTGGGAGCAGGGCACGATCCCACCCTCCCCAACCCTCCCTGCCAAGCTCCCCAGCTCCTCAGCCCCACGCTGCCAGGGATGGGGAGGTCCGCCTGGCATGGCCAAGCCTCTAATGGTAATGGTTGTTCCTGTTATTGAGGTGAGAAGCTGGCAAGGCCACGAAACGGGGCGAGG
>NW_009608228.1:7984-9789 GCF_000690535.1 Cariama cristata
CCGTGCCCGGGGTAGAGGGATGTGCTGGAGCCAGGCCAGTATGAGAAGCCGGCCGGCGTCACCCCTGAGGTCATGAGGTTGAGTTTGGAGATGCCCGAGAAGGGTAGTGGGGCCAGGTTGCCCTGAAATTTGTAGAGGGTGTGATCGGGGGCAGCCGGCTGGCACACCTGTGCCAGCCCGTGGAAGTCGAACTTGTAGGCGTAGCGCTTGCCGTGGACCTTGGTCATGATGTTCTTGTCATAGTAGTAGCGCAGCGCCCGGCTCAACTTGTCGTAATTCATGTTGGGTTTGCTCTTCCGTTCGCCCCAGCGCCGCGCCACCTCGTCGGGATCGATCAGCTTGAACTCCCCGTTCGTCCCTTCCCAGGCGATGCAGTTCAGGTTGGCCCGGTCCGAGAGCAGCTCCAGCAAGAACTGCCACAGCTGGATCTGCCCGCTGCCTGCAAGGCCGGGCCCCAGAGAGGTTAAAGCTCCCTCTCAGGGCACAAGCAGAGGGGCAGGATGTGCCCCGGTCTCCTTGACCCCCTGCTATGTTGCTCCCTCCCACACCCAGGTTTCAGATGCACCTCATTGCATCTTCCCTGCTCTAGAGACAAAGAAGATGGTTGCAAGGTTGTGTCTCCTTTGCAGCATCCCTACCCCATCCTGCCCCCCAAGTAGGAGGAGGAGAGGAGGCCCCTGCACCTTGGGACAGGGGTAGGAGTGCTCAGAGGTCAACATAGGCTGCAGTGGGTCTGGATCCAGGGTCCCCACATCCCTCCCGCCCCCCTTCACACCCCGCTGAAGATGAATACCTGCTCATTTGCTTTAGTGTGAGGATCTGGCCTGCTTCTTTCATCTGCAGCCCCAAGAAGGATGTATTTTGGCAGTACCCAGATCTCTCCCAGCACCAAAATTCCCCACTGCCACCTCTGCTTGAAACTGGACTGGTGTCACAGCAGAGCCCCTGCCCATCTCTAGGGGCACTGTGCCCTGCAAGGATGTCTCTATGGTGAGCTGAAGTCGGGGTGCGACTTGGCTCTGACCTGCACCCCTGGCAGGTGCAGGCAGGTATAGGGAAAGGAGAGATCAGGACAGGGCAGGACCTGGTGTGGCTTTGAATCAAGCACCAGTGTTCCTTATTTCCAGAAGAAAACTGTCCTCTCTGAGCCACAGCCCTAGCACCTGCAGCTTGCACTGAGAAGCACCCTTGGCAGGTGCCCGAGATGCCCCTGGGCCAGGCTGTGCACACACAGGAGCCTGGCACACCTGGTTATGCCCATGGTGAGGCACAAGGACAGGATCCACTGACTCTGGCCAGAGGTCACCAGAGGAGAAGGTCCCTAGATCTTAGGGTGATGAGCGGTCCTGCCTCTGGGACCCAGCCACCCTGCATAGCCGCCCTGCACTTACCTAGACCCACCCCCATCCCTCCCCACTCCCTCGCAAGCAGCACCCCCAGCATATCCCTGCTCCCGATCCCGGCCCATGCCGCAGACGCTCTCCCCACAGCAGAGGAAGTGTCTTTCCATTTCATCCTCCTCCCTGGGCTTTTCTGCCGCTATTTTAGCTAAAGGTGCTTGGATCCCATATAGAGGTTTAGCATCCACGACCCCTGCAACAGGCAGTCCCACAGCTCAGCTGCCTTTCCCACAAAGAACCACCTTGTGCTGCTTGCTTTGCACCCACCTATTTTACCTGGTACCCCCCCCAATTCTTGCTCTGGAAGAAGAACCCTATCCATCCCCATTCCGCCAAACCTCACTCAGACATCCTGACCCAGGCAGATGAGCCCAGGTCTTTCCAAGATACTGTATTTCCAAATTC
>NW_009608228.1:9857-10107 GCF_000690535.1 Cariama cristata
CGCAGCTCCCACCCGGGGCTCCTGCTATCCCCCACCCACGGGGTGCCCCACCCCATCCAAGGAAGGCAGGGAGCTGTTGGGGGGTGCAGGTGGGTGGGGTGGCAAGGCTCAATCCTGCCTGCCGCAGGGTGCTATGCCTGCAGCACCTGGCAGCTCCCTGAGGAAACCTCCAGGGATCCAAAAAGGTCCTTCTCACCACCATGCAGTGCGCAGAGTATGGCTGGGGCAGAGTCCATGGTGCAGAGGCAAA
>NW_009608229.1:0-17081 GCF_000690535.1 Cariama cristata
CTAAATATGCCCTCATTAAGGTATGCTGACCTTGAGTAAAATCATCGGAGTTCACTGCCATATCATCCGGGAAGTTGAGTCTTCATAGTATGAGAGGTGCATTTCAAAATCTCTTCTCAGATTGTTGATATCACTGCCTGCTCAGTTATCTCTATATATGGTGCTGTTGGCAGTATCCAAGGCTTTCCTGTTGCTGTTAATTAATCACCTCCACAGAGAACATAATTAGCAGCTTAATGAGGATCATCATCCACTAGTGCTGTAGCATCAGCCTAAACCAGCTGTGAGGTACTGGCTAGAACTTACAATAGCCTACAGTTCCTTTGGGAGCTCCCACTGAGAAGGAGGACTGTCAAAACTCCCTAATTTTTCTCTCTGAAGGAGTTTCTTGATTAAACATTATCAGGGAAAGCAGCATTTACCGATTAGACTTTCATATGCTGTCACGCAGCCAGGCTAGAGAGACAAAGCTCATTTCTGGCATGTCTGCTGGCAAACAAAGGTTGATTACCACATTCTTATGGGGTGATTGAAGGGAATATGAAACATTGTTTGCATTACTAACGAGCCTTAAAATAGTGGCATTGACATTCTGAGTATGACAAGCACTTCTTGCTAAGAGCAAAAATAAATTTCCTTCTGTTGTCCTAATTTTGAAGAGTTGTCTTTTTGAGCCATTTCCAGACTTCTGCATAACAGTGTTTCCTCCTCATCTTCTCTCTGCAGCTTGATCTGTTGTGGTGGGAGGGAAGCTCTTAGTACAGAAATAATTGATGTTTATATCAGGAGGTGATACAAACCTCCTGATGTCCAGCCTTCCCTTCCTTCAGCGAGGGTATCTATTTAGGGTACAAGTTTGAAACAAAGGCAGAAAATACCATGGCCTTTAAATGAGCATTCACATCTTCCTTCTGTCCTACAAATGGTTTTGACCCAAGTTATGAAAGACTGAAAAAAGCAGTTGCAGAGCATGTGAAGACATAGCATATATACCTGTGGCCTGCACTGTTCTTTTCAGAAAGCTTTTTCATGTAACTGATGCAGAATAAGGTCGGATGCTATACTGAGAACAAGTACTGAAAGGCCATGGATGACTAGACGTAGATACAAGCAACGAAGGGAACAGGGGTGAAAACTGGAAATGACTTGTATGTGAATCATGAACCAAAAGACAAAAATCCAGGAATGAGATACCCAAGGGAATGAATTCAGCTCTTTTTTAAAGAACGTTCTACTTTACAAATCCAGAGCCCTGCTGGCTTATGAAATAGTGCACAGTTCCAGAAGAAAACTAAATGAAGAATTCGATGGTGGATTTTTTTATGAAGGCCTAGCTAGGAAGTAATTATTTTCAAATGCAGATTTGCAGGAGAATGAGAGGTCTGTGACTCCACTACTGTAGTAAAAGTGTGCAGGTAGAGATAAATAGCCACTTCTTCCTTTTCACCCTGGATCTATGTACCCTGTTACTGATTCCATTAACTAACATTTAAACAAGGCTTTAAAAATCTATTCTGAGATTTCAAAGAGGAAATCAAGCTACTAAAATGTAGTATAAAGCTGTAAAAAGCCTTGTGTATCAGCCAGAAAAAGTAGTAGATAGATTTACATAATCCTTCAACTAAATTGCAAGACATATGGTCCCCGTAAGTTCCTTCATCAAAACATTACTGAGACAAGATGGACACATCTGCACTATGGCAGAGCTGAGATTGATTCATGTTAAAATCTATTTCTAAATCTAAGGCATATCCTTCTGAGCTGTCACAGAAAGCAAATGCACTGTTCCCAGTATGAACATTTTGCTTAAGTATGTAGAGGAAAAGTGATTCAGAAAGTCTGTGCATTTTGAGCTGTGGACCAAGTCCTGCCCATGCGGAAAGGTTACATGTTGTTGTCCCAGACAGAGGGAAGTCCTCTCAAGTATTTCGTTTTGGAAAGCTCAGTGAGGAACAAACATCCGTGAAATATCCTTGGACAAGAGAATCACCTGGCACTGTAGTGGGGAATGTTAGTACTTCTGCCAGGTATTTTTACTTAATGTTTCGGGAGAATCATGTTAAGATGCCTTGCAAAGATTCTTTATGCCCAATGTACAGGTGGTGAAACTCTAGCAGAGGAGGATTGAGTGAGACTGCCCAGCTAGTCAATGGCAAGACCAGGATTCAGTCTGGTATTTTATAACTCCTACTGCAGACATATCTGCTCAGGACCTTGCTTCTTTCTTACAAAAGAGATTAATCTAATCCTAATGTTCTCTGAGTTTAGGAGTGTCTACATCCAGATTTTTAATTCGGTGCTCTCAAGAGAGAACAGTTTCCTGTCTGTCTTCCACCAAGTTTGATTTTCCCTTAGTATAGTATATTTTATTATCTAGATTTTAGCTCAGGACTGCATGGATCTGTTTTTAATGATAGCTACCTAAATTACATATTATGCAACAATAAGTACAGCACACTTTGACTAACAAGCTTCTGCCTGTGTCTGAGCGCTACAGGATTTTACACAGGATTTTGCTAATTTATACATTGAATGGAAGGTTAAAGTTGGCTATTTTTTATTCAACAGGGTCATTAGTTCTCCCAGGAGAGGTGGAACAGACAGTGACTTATTGTACACCCTTTTTTGATAAGCCTGTTCAACCGAAGTTCAGAACCTTGTCGGTTCCACAGCCATTGGACAGCAAAGCCCAAGAGGTATGAGGTCAGATTTATTTATTTAAACATTGAGGGTTTAGACTGCTTTTTTTTAACCTATTAGCTTCTACTGCTATTTCCACAAAAACAGAGGGATATAGATGGAGTATGTGGAACTGCTACGAGTTAACAAATCACATTGTTGATTTTTAAATTAATAATGAATTCTGAAATACGTTAAGAATTGAGATAAACACTCATAGAAAGGTACTATTTTATCTTGCACACTGGTACTATATAATCCTGCATTTTCAAAATGTGTACTTCAATACTTGAAACTGTATGTGGGCTTTTTAGTATTTAATTGGTATATTCAAGAATAATCAAGCAAAGTCTTGCACTTCCTGACCTTTTAAGAAATCATTACTTGCGCAGAATGATGGGCCATTTATTTTCCAATGATCTCATGATCTTACAACATCCTGCAGTTCTCATTGGGCTGAATATAGGAACCATCTTCTGCATCAAAGAGGTAGTGAATGATCCCTTTAACATGACATTTAAAAGAGAAAAAGTTTTTAGAATATATTGTGATCAGGATTCGGATTTGTCCTCTTGGGTATTAGCAAGGTGCTGCTGAGGATCTGCATTGTCTAGGTCTGGTGTGGAGAGGTTTGCATTATGGAGTCTGAGTCTTCTAATCAGACACAATCAATATATGCTTTAATTTAGAATTGCCATTTTCCCTCAGAATTTCAGTGCTTTTCAAACTGGAACAGAAGGTGTGGATTGCTCACAGGCTTATTTTAAGTCATTAAGCTTCCTATCCAAATAGTCAGCATGAGCATTAACTTTTGGGGATGTTTCTATTGCAGAGAATTCTTCACCACTTTTTTTCCCTGCCTGATCATTGTAACAGAGGCTGAAGTTAGCTTCCAGCTAAAATGGGCCGGTTTTGATAGTTTCATATGCTTATCGATGTCCCATGAGGCTTAAATCAAGTTTATAAATGACGCGTGACCAATGAAGTTTTGATGTTATAGCAGTGCATATGGTGCCTCCTTTCCTGAGCTGAATGGTGTTTAGTTCTTTGCAATAAACTTTTTACTATAAGGAACAAGTCTGCTTTGGGAAAAAGTAAATGTTCTAAAATGACCTTTCAAGCTTTAATACCCACCATTCTGTGAATAAAAATACTCACTCTTTTCCCTAAGGATTGACATAGTTCAAGGTTTTTACCTTGAGAAATATCCATTGGCACATAAAAAACCCCCTAGGATGGGGTTTTATAGTTTTCTCATTTGATAACTTCTGTATAAAACCAAAGAAGAAGCAGGGTTGTAGCAGCCTGCAGTGTTCATAAAGGATTGCATATGACTCTTTAAACCATAATTCATGAAAAATAGATGAAGATCCCACTGCATGCAAAATTCATTTCCATTTGAGGGAAAGTTGGGTTATGAAAGAGAAACTGAGTATTATTACATTGGTTAAGGGTTGCTGCATTTTTCAAGAAGAAAGGCTTACAATTTGCACAACCGTTCCGTTGGTGCCAGGCTACTCAAGATGAAAGCAGTCTTTCCCTTAAAATATACACATATTTGTGCCTTCATTATATAATATAACTGTGGCCTGATTTTTAGAACTGTCAAGACTGAACAGGTCCATTTTAAAATCCTTCAGCGCTTCAAATTGTCATTGCCTTGAAAATTAAATCTTGCATTGCTTATGGCAGGACTAGTTTAGAAAGAGAAAAAGATTTTCCCTGGAGACATCCCTGCTTTGAAATGAGACTGTTCTCTGTCCATCAAAACAAATCAGTTAGGGAAGGGCAACAGAATGTGGCTGCCCAGTTGGTTTTCATAGAGAATGATAATCCATTCCCTATGAGAAATAAACAAGCTTAATAGTGCAATGTAGGATGTCAGATGTCTATGCTATGGACATATTTGTTAAGGGCTTTAGGGGAAGGTGTGCATCTCTGAATGTATTGCTAGGGAAAATTTAAAAAAAGAGGCTCTGCTAAGACCCAGTGTCTAGCTTGGCTAATTGTTAAAGAACAACTTGTCTCCCTGAAAATGTCTCCCTGAAATGTCTCCCTGAAAAAGCTGTCAAAAGCTGTTGGGAAGAGGCTTAGTGAATGACACAGCAAATTATTTGTGTTGTCCACCAATGTTGCTTCATCTGTCTTCCCTGGTTTTAGACATAAATGTATTCTGGATTTCAGTATCGACAGTGCAGCATATGTGACCTCCCACAGGTCACTGAAAGCTGAAACAGCATTCACTCCATGGTTGAAGTACGTTATCCACAGAACATTTACCTTCCCTACCCAGATATTTATTCTCTCCTTTATTTCTACTTAATATTTTCTTTCATAAAAGATATCGTAGTTTTTTTAATTATCAGTATGTCTTAATATCTGCTTCCCAGGGTCTTTATTTGTTCTTATTTCACCCCCCACATACATATGAGTGCAGTTGAATGCATATGTTCTATCCACACGCTATAAACATGCATTCAAAGTGGGGTTCAGCTCACCTAACTTCAGCTTTAAATTTAGGCTTAATTTAGTACTTCTACCATCAAGAGGGGGAGATAAGCACCTCCAGAAAGCGATTCATCCCACTTGCTGGAGGCATTTGTCCTAAGATATAATATATCTCCGACCACAGGCTGACTCTCAGGCTGGGTCTTTTTTGGCTAATTGACTACCTTAATCTAGAAGCTTAATTTTTATATGGCTGGGATTAGGAAAGATGAATTCTACCCTTCTATTCTCCTTTGTTTGTCTTTAGTTTGAGCATTCAAAAAAGTATTTAGCATGCCTATCATTTTATCTTTGTCTGTGGAATGGCAGCATCTATCACCTAAAATACAGCTTCCATTGAGTTCCTTTGGTTTAAGGTTTTATTGATAGGCCTCAGCTGAGGTTTATTTTTGCTAAGTGCTATGCATAAATGCAACAAGAACAGGGAAGAACTTAAGGACAGAATTGACTAAGTGAAAGAAGATGGAAGAGTTGTATCTTCTCAGAGGCCAGTAAACACGCAGAGATTGAGCGACTTGTCCAGAATGATGAAGCAGAAGTGGAAAACTGATGAAGATTTATTGATTCCCAATCCAGTACCCCAAGATCAAGACAAACTTTTTTTTCCTCTCAAGTACCCCAGTCTATATTAAGCTTATATAAGATAATAGCATACATGCCTTTCCCCCCTTTTTTTATTTCCTGTTATTGAACTAGTAAGTTTTCCCTCAAGTATACTATGAAATCATTGGTGAGTGTGTGTGCATCCTTTAGATAATTTGAACAAGTGAATCATGGACCACCATAATTACACAGAAATAAATGTTGTAGAAGGACAGAGACAAACTGTTCAGTTAACTGTAACTCCACACAGATTAATAAAAAGACCTGAGTTGTCAGTTATTAATAGACTTTTGAAAGTCTCAACTTTAAGGTAGTTTATTTACAACATTACTTTGTAAAACAACCTCTAGCAAATTCTTCAGTTATTAATATGAATATTACATTCTTTTCCCCTTTAGTTTGGACAGGCGGGAACTGTAAATGAAAATGATTTTTTCTTCAGAGGGTAAATCACAGGAGCAATCTTAAGCAAACTGGCAGTTTTCTAATAGAGCAAAATTCTGTTCCCAGAGAGCTCTCAAAAAGATTCCAATTAGATGTTAAATTAGACACCTGAAATTCACATATTTCTCTCAGCTCCTTAGGCTAAAATAACAAGATAATAACGTGATCAGCTCAGAGGATTCGGTGTTCTATTGCAAAATGTCTTCCTTTTGAAATAGATTAAAATTGCAGTTTGCAGTATAAAAATTTCAGATTGCTTGTCTGTGTGGAAGATTGAAGTGAATGGTCTCTTGGGAGAGGAAGCAAAAAAAGAATCCCTAGTGCTTTGAGTAGTCATTTGAGAGATGAAGCATGCTGATAAATATGCAATGTGAATAAACTTTTCAAATGTGCAATGAGTGGGTAACAGAAAAATTATTAACAGTGAAGTTGGGTATGTTCTACTTTGGCATCTAATTTCAGTTAGCATTTTGGGGTTGAGTTTTTTGAACAACAGTTTTGCCAGTATTTCTTTGCATCTGCATAAAATGTTCCTGGAATGACATGAAGGTCACCACAAGGGCATAGTGAATGCATACATACTTTCCATAACTATGTTGGCAGAGGAAGAATACATTTCTTTTCGTAGAAACCCTATGAAGGCTTACTGTAATTTAACCTCTTCTTAGCTTAGTTGCCTATAGGTGTGGTAACAAATATTGTTACAACCAAACTAACTGAAACATATTTGGACCTTGCATCGTATTTTAGAAGAGTGTTTTGGATTTCTGCAAAGGAAAGACAGGTAGTAATGAACCCTGGTTGCTGATACCCTTACTGGCATGGAAATTTAGGAGGCTTTACTTGTGGAAAAGATGAAACTGGACATGAATATGATGAGGAGGTGAAGGAGTTGACCTTAGCCTTAATGGGAAAGAGACCTTTTGTGCAGGCTTTGTCTCATGTCAAGATTTCTTGAACGTGCTATTTATAAAAGTTAATGATGGTTTACCTGGGATAATCTATGGACATAAGCAAGATAATCTTTGCATGCAGAATGAATACTGTTTTCTAGACCAGCTCTATCTCCAAAATTTGTTTTTCTCATTTATAAGTGCCCATTGTCTACAAGTCTGCATCTAGGATGATTTACATGCTCAAGCATCTATTGACGCCAATGTAAGCCAGGCCCCTAGAACATTAAGCAATACAAGTGATTAATAAAATTACACAAACCCAGAAAAAATATCAATCAGATAATATTACAGTTTATTAATGAAGGATGTAGATACTTGCAAGATACTCACTACCAGAAATTATGTGGGATACTGTGCCTTCTAAACTGAGCAGTGACCATAAGATGCTGAGTGTTCTTCCTTGCTTTCAGAAAACAAGTAAGTGTATTCTTAACTTCAAATACATCAGTAGTCATTGGCTTCATTGAGGATTCATCAGAAGTTTGAAAAAATAAGCATGTGTTTAAATGTTTTGCTGATTTGGTACTGAAGTACTTAAAACTTTGGAACACAGAGCCCTTGAGGAGATGTTATTTGTTATGGGTGAAATTTCTAGACTATTATATTAACTTCTCAAAGGACAGGGAGCATTCCTGTACAGTTTGGGCAGCGAGGATGTGTCTCCTGTGTAGGTCTGGAATTAATTTTATGTAACTGCTTACCATAAACCTTTTGTGTCATGGCTCCCTGCAGTTTCTTATCAGTGTGCAGCCTGCAATTATTATTTGTTGTCATTATTTTATTTTATAGACAGAGTGTTTATTCTAAGATATTTCAATGAGAAGCAATACAGAAATGCTATACACTGTATCAACAAAGCAAATATTGGCAAATGCAGTTAAGACTTTTATGTTCATCATGCAAGCAATCCAAACCAGCCAATTGCACATCTCTGAGATGGTGAAAAGAAATTATTAGAGTCTGAAAATTGATTATGTGTCATTTTGCTCATTCCAGGCATTTCCTTTGCTGAAACTGTGTTCTGGGAAGCAGGTTGCATTAGTATCAGATGCATGTACACTGAAGCATTTTGTAATACTAGCCCAAGTTCTAAGGATATGGAATCTGTCTTTGAAATTTAGCATAGCTGTACATAGCTTATCCGTATCCCCTCAGCCCTGCCACTGCAAGTGGCAGGAATGTAATAGATGTGTGCAAGGGAGGTTTTTAGATTCCTTGCCTTGAGCAAAATTAGCTAATGATATTCATTCAGATACAGTACAGTACAAATGGAGCACATTAAATGGCTTAAATTAGGTCAAATTGAATAATTGAATTTATTCTTTTACTTAAAAAGAGCTTAATCAGCTGAGAGTGCTAGAGTCAGAAAAAATAGTTTAATTAAATATTAATTAGAAGTTTATATTTTGAGCTCCCTTATCATCACTTGCAGCAATATTATTTATGTATCTGTTTTTTCCTCATTACAGCTACTAGGGGATGATGTTTACCCATTCTCACTTGATGAAGAATTTGATTATGACAATGTGGCACTGACCCCTAAGTTCTCTGAAGCTGAGCTGAAGGCCATTATAGAATTGTCTGAAGAGAAGAAAACGCGGACAGATGTCAAGTCGGCAGGAGCTGAAGACTGAGTTAAAGGCATTCTGTGCAGTGCTGTTGAAATAACATTTTTAGGGGATAAATCTAGCTCTTTGTTGTACCCTTATTTAGTGTTTTTATCTTTGTGGCCAGTAAATGACATCCTTGAGATTTTTTTGGTTGTTCTACCAAGGTGCCTTGGAGCCTGAGGTGGCCTCTCCCTGTACCTCCTCCTAGTCCTAATGAAAACACAGAAGAAGATGATGCATGCCCAGAGTTGCTTGTATAATAGCCCTTCAGCCAGAGAAGAAGTACTTCCATGCTTTTTCTATGTCTGTATGCTGATTTCCTTAGGCATTCAGGTTGGCTAAGGAGGTCTGTATTTGTCCCTAAACCCAACGGGATTTTTGTATAGATCAGTGACTTTTAATATTTTTAGGCCCCAGTGCTCAGCTACTTTGTTGTTTTCCAGGTGGTACAAGGCAGTTGGAAGGATGTCTCAAGTGACAGCCATAAATTGCCTTTTGTAGAAAAATCCTTGAGTGGGATGAATCCTGTATTGGCTCAGGTGAGGTACACTGGAGTAATTGCTCTGTAGGACCAAAACAAGCTGGTGGAATTCAGAATAACACTGTGGCTACTCTTGCATACATTTGGTCTCGACTCAGTTCCTGACTAGTGCAAAGCTAGTCCTAAAGCTGCCTTTTACCTAGTTCTTTCAGTAATGCAAATCAGAGCTTTTTGCAGCTGACAAATCAGTCTATAAACTCTTTCGCTATCATTATAAGACTTAAATATACAGAGTTACATGAGTGAATAAATCTGGGAATATTGTTTTTTTTTCTCTGGCTTTTGTGTTACTTCAGTTGTGCAGAGAAATAAGTATTCCTGTTTCCAATAAACTTTTTGAGTTGATCAAAATTGATGTGGTGCAACTCCTAGCGATTAAAACATGAACTGCTACAAAAAGCCTTCCACACAGAGGAAAAAATAGTGATCTCATCCATTAAAGGAATTGGCATTGAAATGCTGTCAGATTTTACATTTTTTTACAGGAGATGATTCCAAGTACCAGGTTATGACTTATATTCAGCATCACTGAAATACAGCAAACTCTGGACTTGAATAAAGGTCAGGTAGTATGGGTGGGAGAGAAGAATGTGCACCTCTGACACAAGGCGGTAGTATGTTCTCTTGCTATGAGGTGTTTAGGTTTCATTTTTTTCAGCCTAGTGTAGAAGCTTTGCTATTGAGGCTTGGTTTCACATCACACTACTGAATTGTATTATCGGTCGTTTTCTGGTATAACTACATTAGCTAAAGTTATTGACCAACAATTTGTCCTTGACCTATCTTCGTTATTTCTGAAGTGGGTGATTAACATGATGAATATGGGAAGAGTGCCTGAGCAGACAGACTAGAGACCAAACCACAAGTTATTTATAAAGGCTCTGGATGAAATCCCTGTGGCTGGTTGGCTGCTCCATTGTCAGCATTTTATAAAAGCAAAGCAACGTGCTTTGATGATCCAAAGGAAATTTTCTGGATCGGTAATTTTGTAGACCATAATCATGCACCACTGACATCTGAATAGCGTTTGTTTCAAGGAATGGTATTTGTCTCGATTAGGGGGATATATTTTAAGAGCAAGATTAACAAAAAGCAGAAAAGAAAGTGGTCTCAGACAAGATATGATATAAAACTGTAAGTATGTTGTATAGAAAAACTGGTCTGTCTAGGACCTTGCTGGTAGAAGGTAATGGGAAATTTATTTTTAACACCTACACTCAAAAGGATGCCTATGCTGTAGTTAAAACAGTTTTTAATGCAATTGGCTGTATAGCAGATTCTGGTGTTTGGGAAACATCTTTTTTATCTTTTGGTTGTTTTTTCTTTTTTTAATGTGAATTCATTTGAATTCAATGAAGTGTTTTGTTGAACCCAAGATACTTTGAATTAAGTGCTTCAGATCCAACTGGAATTTTCCAGTGAAACATTCAGGTAAAAATTGCTGAGCAGATCTAATTATTAATTCATCTCTTCTGGAAGACATAGATAACGTGTATAAATGGGAGGGATAAGAAATAAGTTCTGGAAATGCTCCATGAACAAATCTAGGAGGAAGAAATTGAGAACTGCTGTACAAAGATAGCAGGGTCAGCCTCTAAAAACCTCGACAGAAAAATAAGGGAGATAACCTCGTTAACATACATATGTATGGCAAAGATAAAGTAAGGAACCTTCAGCCTAACAGACTTCTGTGTACCGAGTTTGCTATCCCGCAGTTAAAGAATCAACCACAAATAAAGGTGAACTTTTGTGGGTTTGTGGAATGATGAGTTTGACGCTTTTTGTGTGTGTTTTTTCAGAAAAGTGTGAGACATACAAAGCATACATCAGTCCCGTTGGAATCCTATTGCCAGTAGAGTCAGTGAGAAAACTTGTCCAGGGGTTCATAATGATCTTCAGGCCGAATCAGCTCTGAAATCTCATAAGTGCGTTTTCTATTCATTTCAGTATCATTTTTTTCAGTATCAGTCCCTGTACATTAGGGATACATCCAGCCATTCAGTTCCTTCTCTCCTAGGCAGATGGTTCTCTTACCAAATGTTCAGAGTACCTATTATGCTCCATAAGTGTCATTCAGTATAGTGATTATATGGTTCTGTTTGATATAAAGAAACACTTTGCTGCAGAATACCCGACAAAATTGGAACTCTTCAGTGACATCCGTCTTACGCAGAGAAATGGGGATAATTCACTTACATTTACACCACTCATGAGTTAGATTTTTGCTCTTTATTAAGAGAGATGAATATCACAGTGGAGATTAGGCAGTGTAGGCTACATTTTCTGAACATGACATTTTGCTGGTCTGCCCCTGTGGTTGTTTTTGGCTTGTACCTTTCATTTGATTATCTGTCACAGAGGAGGCTTATTTTCCACTTCTCCATTACCAGGTTGTCATTTTTAAGAACATATTTTATGTGCATGTTAAATTTTACACATGGACATGGAGTTAGTTACCTGGCATTGTTTCAGTGTTTGCGAGGTGGTTTGAAGTCTGAATAATAGATATCTTTTCCTCTTGTAGCTTGTGTTCTCTTTAATATTTAGCATTTTCAGCAGGGGTTGGTGAGGGACGGTCTCCTTTCCTATTTATGGTCTTTTCTAAACATTTTTTCTCTTTTCCAAAAGAATTAAAGGCAAAACTCATGCCTGGAACAGAAAACTTTGAGTGCTACTTGGAATTGACTGAGGAGCTGCTGCAGTAGGGAATACGATTTTCTACCTACTACCCTAACAAGGATTTTGAATTGCAAAATCTCTGATGTTGGGTGAACCCCTTGGAGGCGAAGGTTGTGTTGTGTGATGCACCTCTCTAATCCCTTTGTATTCATTACTTCATTTATGTCTAAAGTGCAATAGAGATACGCATCCGTGTCAGTGAGCTTATGTGTGTTAAACTTGTTGCTTACTTGGGTGTTACTAGAAGGATGCTAGCTCTTCTTCCCACAGGCTTACTGGACCTTGAGTTATGGGGTGGAACTCCTTGAGTTTTATGTGAAGTGTAGTAGTCCTTCCACTGGGGCAGGAATCTGAAGGGTTGTTTCCGTGGCTGGCTGTGGTGCAAGTTTGGGTATTATTAATGCTGAGTTACTCCTTGTGGGTGTTAAAGGAAGAGTAATTATTTGCTGAGATAATGGTTGTGAAAGAATAGGATAAAAATTGAAGAAATGAAAAGAGATGCAGACAAATCTGTCTGACTCAGACATTGTTATTGTTCTAAAAATATTTCTAGTAATGCACAAAGGTATCATTATATATACTTGTATACACACAGTGCCACTGAAAGAAAATAATTTTAGTATGGAAAGTACTCACCAGATAATTCAGAACCTTTTGAAGAAGATGGCATGGAAACAAATCCCTGCTCTCACAGAAAAGACCCTTTGATCCTCTGGCCTTGATTTTCTGCTGCTGTAAACTGGCAGAACTCCACTGAGGCCATTTGTATTCATACAGAGCAGACACAGGACCTTGGTATTTACAGTCTTAGCTGAAAGAATACGGAACCAAATCAATTCCTGATTTAACTTTACTGAATATGTGTATGACCCACTATCATTATGGTAAAATATTTAAATGCAGAGCCAATGCAAATGAAATGTAAAAAACTATAACCAAATTCCTAGTTACTCAGCAACTCCGTGTATGTCATGGTGTGGCTAAACAGCCACTTGGTTTCAAAGTCTCTGCTTGGATAGCAGGCTGATTTGCATCTTCTTGTCCTCTACCTTCTGTTTTACTTGGGAGTCTTAAGCAGTAGCTTGGTCCTACCTGGGTACGAATTCTTACAGCCCTGCAAAGAGACTGCAAGACAATTCAGTTACACTGACCGAAGAAGCTGAACCAGCAGTCTTACACCGGGGCTCCACGCACGCCTCAACCTGCTGAATCATTTAGCTGAGCGTGGCTATTCACCTCTGTGCAGCAGAGATTCGTGTTATAACTGTCGTCAAAGTGACACTCCTGAAGACGTACAGCGGAAAAGTGACTGACAAGGGTCGGGGCAGAGATTCATTAGGCCCCATTTGCTTTCTGGGGCCATGCCAAACAGGCGGCTTACCACCCTCCTTCACCGGCTGCAGTTCAGCCCCGACGTGTCTCAGCCCCCCAGTAAAGCGAGGAGACGTGTGCTAAGGGTTCTCGCTGGCCTCCGGAGGTGAGATGCTTCCCGCACCCCGAGAGCCAAGCGTGTGCGGTCACGAAGGGCATTCCCACCGCCGTGTGCTTTCTTGTGGTGAGGTGTCGGTTGGCACAGGTGGGTGTGAGGTGCCACCTGTGTCCTGGGCTCTTCTGGGAGGGATGCGCCCGCTCGCTGAAAGGCGACTGCCTTTGCTGGTCTTGGGCACACGCAGTTCTCCCAGGTGCTAAATGTCTGCTCATCCCTTGGGAAAACCAGGCAGAGAGTTTTCTCTGAAATGGTACTAAGTCGTAGAACATAAAAGATGATGAGTTTGGTAAATTCGTGATTGCTGACAGTTGGAGGTGACACCTTGTGTTTTGTTGGCAAGGTACTGAAAGCCAGTGTTGCAGGTGTGTGAGCTGTGACATGCCACAGGGTTAGACTGGAGATAGTGCGTGTTTATAGCAAGTTTGCGAGAAGAAAAGCAAGTGTTTTTTAAAAGGTAGCATCATTTTTATAGACAGGCTACTTTATTTGCAATTGCAATGCCCCACAGTTAAAATGGAAATCAATTTTAATGCCTTCTGAAAATGCAGAAGTATTTGTCTCATTTACAGCACTTCCAAAAAGGACAGGTAATAAAATTCCTGTGATTAACAGTCTATAATTTTATGTACTCTGTTGTGTCTTGTTCAGTACATTTATCTGCTTAAACGTTTCAAAATAATAAGCAAAGATAGATGTGAACACAATCCCTAAATCTAATGTCACACTGAATTTCAGGTTGAGGAAACTCCCTGTATATTCAAAGCCCTTTTTGATCTGAATATTCTCAAACTTTGGGGAAGTAGATACTCTACTTTACTTTAAAAATCTCTAACCAAACATTTCTCAAGCAACCACTTAGTACCCATCTGGATGACAACAAACAAAGCAGTCAGGGACGTGCCTATATAAAAAGGACCTATGGAATGTAACAATTGCAATAGCTGCACTCTATAGGGAGATAATGGATAAAAGGACTCTAAAAATAGTAGAATTAAATGGAAAATTGTATTTCTCTAGAGAGTGACCCATACTAAAATACTCTGTTGACTTCATACAATTCTTGAGAACCTTTGAATGCCCAACTGAAAAATTTGTGTAATCATTTTGTAATTCATGTGGGTTTACAACACAGTCATCTCTTGAGCCACTAAAATGAGATTAAAAATCGTGTGGGATTCTGCAGTGTATTTTGTGGCAGTGCTAACACCGTAAATTAAGGCTTTAGCCTCATTCTACCACGTGTTACAAGAGGGTTCGTTCTTTTGTGGCTGTTGTGGTTGAGGACTCTGGTGGCACCGTTTCGGGAGTGCAGGTGTGTAGTTGTAGCATGTAAACCTTAAGTTTAATAAGTTTTCTTGAATCCATCTGCTTTTCTGTCCCTATGTATAAAACCTTGTAATATGCAATATGATATGCACAACTCTTAGAAAGAGGCAAGTGTCATTTATTATGTTGCTTATGCTCCTCAGAATAATTTAGCTAGAGGACAAATTCTACCGATTACTTGGAAGTGTTGATTCTGCCGTTTAGATTTGCTGCAGATTGCACATTTGTTCTTTGGGAGTGAAATGTTGAAATGCATTCTTTCATCCTCTTTTCCTTATTTTTGTTTTTGTCTCCTGCGTCAGATTTGCAGCTAGCTTTCCTAAACTTGACAAGACACTACGTTAATCCGATGAGCTACTTTCCTGCTGAATAAAATTTTAAAGTAAAAGAGATGGAAGGCTGGTGTCTGGGCCAGGAAACATCAAAGCACCGTTTGCATTTCATGCGCAAGCTTAGCATTTGCAAAGCTTTCAGAAACAGTCAGGAAAATACAAATGATGGCCAGCCTGCTTGCTGAATGAAAATTTATTTCCAGATTACCTTTGTTTAAGTCAACTGCTTACGCTTTGGCTCCTCTGCCCACCAAGGATTCTGTTCGCTAATGTATTTCAGAATCCAGACTGTCAAAAATCCTGATGGCTCACGCTAGCTGAATAGCATTTCCCACAACAAAATTGTGATCCATTTACAGTTCTTTGTTTCGGGTTGTGAAACAGTTCCTGAATTCCACAGATTTATTTGGATTCATGAACATTCATGAACATCAATAAAATAAACTGTACAAAAAAATAATGGCCCAGTGCATATCTTTCTGCTGAGAGCAGGAGGACGGGAGCTAGCGGGAAGAGAGGTTGACTGAGCAGCTAAATATTGCCTGTGCTCTGAATGTGGTGCTTCATGTCTTGCTTTTGATTCTTCTGCATTATTTGTACGAAAATCTTGGTTATCAAAAGAGCTGGCTGAATAACACCCTTCCCCACGCCCAAACCCACATGTATGAATGTGCTGGCAAACAAGCTCTCCAAATTCAATTGCCTACTATTGCAAGGGTAGTAGTATTCATTACGAGGTGTGTTTTACAAGGTGCTTGCAACTGAGAATATTTACTAATTGACAGGATTAGGCTCTGATCACAAATGTTCACCAGTGTTTATCTGGTACCGCTTGTAATCATATACTTCCCAAAATTTCATTTTTGAAATGTATATTCTTTTGATACTTTGCACTTGCCGCCCCAGAACCAACAGATCAAAGTCATCCTTCAAAGATGATACTGAAAAAAAACAAAACTTGGGAGTACTCTGAACAGAACTGATGAAATTAAGAGTGAAATAAAATTAAGTAATGTTAAATTTAGGAAAAACAACTTGCTGAAATTCAAATATACTATACTCTGCAAGTACTACAAAGGGAAGTTGGTGGAACTCATTTGCTAAGGTCATTTGAAAGAAAGCTGAAAAAAAAAAAATTGGAGAATATACTATAGGAACAAAATAGAATATGCTAAAGGAACAAAATACTGCATCAGCCAGGGGTTGGATTTGATTAATGTTTTCCCTCTAAGACTAAGGTACGTGAGAATGAATGATTCAAGTCTGAAGAATTTTACTTGTTAAGATTGTTATTGTCTTGCGATTCCAATTCTGATAATGGAAAAAGGGATGGTTCAGTTTAAGGATGCAGGTTCAATCTGACTATTTTAGTTCCAGAGCATCTCTACAAACTCTTGATTTGTACACAGGCTGGCAACCCATTTATGAAGCATGACTGCCAGCATTCACAAAAATGAGAAGCGATATATTATTTAAATATTCTGCTTTTCTGAACAGTCTAGTTGCATTACAATTGCACAGTAAGATAGGAGAGATGGCTTTCCCGCCCCCCCCCCGCTCTTAAAAAAGCAGCTTCATTTAGAATTTTGAAGTGGCATGTTGGATCAGAACCACATTAGGGCTTTGAGAAAACCTCTGTTTGTATGATGCAGATCTGTGGCTCATGACATGATGACTCGGCCTTGATCTCTTTGCCTAAGTAAGTGACATCACATTTGATCTTACTTTGGAATATGTGAAGTTAATTTTTTTCCAGAATCCAAAACCACTGTCAAATTTGTATTTGCAGGGTGTGCTTCTTTTACCGTGTTTTCTCCTTGCCTTTGTTGGCCTTAACTGCCACCCTATACAGCATTCAATATAATATGATGTAACAGAGAGAGAACAGGGTATGGCATTGCTACATATTTCAGC
>NW_009608229.1:17091-44911 GCF_000690535.1 Cariama cristata
TTTCTGTACTGAGAGCTGAAGAGGCCATTGAAACCCTGTGGTTGGCCACTTGTCAATTTGAATAGATGTGTAGTGAGTTAAGCCCGTATTTTTATGAAGCATTTGTATTACCCAAAGCATGGAACAAAACTCAGTTACTATAAATTCCTCTTGATGCTTCTGTCCCACTGTAGCTCTATCAGAACCAACAGAGCAAACACAGGGATGCTCACCGCTGGCTCTTGTAGTTGGGCTCTTGGATGCTGCTGCCACCAATTCTCTGGGACACTGCCAGGGAGCTCCAGCTCACCAAGAAGCTCCCTGGAGGAGAATGTAATTTTTCTTTCTTTTCTGTTCCTACATGGAACCCTGCCTCACCCTGTCCTCCCCAAAGGGGAGCGGAGAGTACCAACACCTAGACTGATTACCACTTGTTGGTTTAACGGAGTGTTCGATTTTGCTTTTCAGTTCACCTTCTCCAACCTTTCTTTTCCAGATGGAATTTTACTTCTGGTGCCAAGCACTGAGGAGACGAAAATCTGTGTTTCTTCAAACCACCCCTATCTTATCAACATTCAGAAAGGTGTTTGCCGCTGTATTCAACAGGACAGGAAACTGATTGCTGCCTCACAGTAAAGTTTCTCTGTTTTAAATGTTAATTGTTTTAAGCACGCTGGAGTTTTCTGTGACCTCTAGGTCATTCTTTTTTTAATGATGGTTGATACAATCTGTCAGAAGAAGGGGAGAAAAAAAGTACTTTGCTGGTCTAGTTTCAGGTAACCTCTAAAAGTTCAAGTGGACCAATTACACATAGAAGAACAACAACTGTTTTAAAGCTTCATTTGAATCCCAGAGGGGAAAAATGATAGAAAGTCAATTTACTTTCCACATGAAAAAATAGCTCATATTGCTAAGCTTTCCTTGCATAGTTTCTTGATTATATTTGGAAACAAATTGCCTTGATTATACCTTTGACAGGAAGGAAAGCCTTTTAATTAATTTTATACATGCTCTAGCAGTGCTAAATTGTATCATGGAACAATTAAGTGGGCCTAGACCCGTACACCGATTATTTTTGTCCTGTTGAAAATGGATATTGCTCACTTAGTGAGTCACGCTCTTGCTGGGTTGACGCAATTATCCGTTCATTGCAGAGCATGGGACATAAAAGTTGGTAGGACCTTTTATATAGAAGAGAGGCTAAACACAGTAAACAAAAAGCCAGTTTTGGTGAAGAGTCTGAAATGTCTCCTCTGATCAAAAATTTGGAGGAATCTGAGCTAAACTTCAGAGCCTGTACCCACACTGGGGATTGAACCAGACCCCCAAACCCTAGGACAGCCCCTACTTTGGGAACATTCAGGCTTCAGACTTATTTTCTGTTGGTCCTGGACTGAAAGGAGGACTGGGAGGGATTCTGTGTTTGTCGTGTACTGACAGATGATCCTCAAACTCTTGTGCAGCTATGAGCTATTGATAGCAAATTTGTAGTAGCATCTACAGTACCTGCTGCACTAGCTGCTTCTTAAACCAATTTTTCCCTCAAGCTCTTAGCTGAAAACAATTACATTTGTTGTGTTTGCTGAGAATAGGATTTTTAAATGGCACTTTTATTCCAAATGTTCTAAATATAAGAAGAAATAACACATTCTATTTATTTTTTTTACAAATAATGTGTGTTATTGTATCATTAATAATGTTACATTATATTGTTGAAAAAAATAGTAAGAATCTTCTTGATTTATCAGTGTTGAGAATGTACATTTTCTTGTGTTGCCAAACTAGTACAACTGGGTCACTTTACTTTCCCTGATGAATCTTGCCTGTTGGGAATGTATTCGCCTGCACTGTGCCTGCACTGAGATCTGCTGGGTCTTTCCTGGTGAGTTGTAGAATCTGAATAATAAGGAAAGAGTCCACCACCAGAGAATTGCTCTTATGAATTCACTCATAGCTGGCTAAACTCAGCTAAAATGTTACCACACATTTTTCTAATATCCCAAGGCCATAAACCATGAAAAATAAAAACCTGTGCAAGTGAGGAACAATACTCTCATTGCATGCTCTCCGTTCTTTCTGATTTCGTAGAGAAGGGCCAAGTGGTGAGAGATTTGTTTCTAAAAGGGAGCTAGTAACTCTGCTTAAGGAAAGACTCGAGATGGGAGAGGAAGCTTTCTTGCAGCAACGGGAAGGCGAATCTCTGCTAGAAATGAATTTCAGAGAATCGTGTCTGTGAGTGCTGTACCACAGGACCTGTATGTTCTGAGCTGGGGCATTCTGCATTATTTAAAATTGTAATTTAATTAGAAATCTTAGATTTAATAACTAGCATTTTGAATAGTGACAGAATTGGCCTGGAAAACATCAGTATGCAAGGAGTGTTGTCAGGTGCACTCTATAGGCTTAGGCACCAGTAAAAATATTTAGCGTTGACCAGAATGGCAAAGCCGGTGACCAGAATGACTGCATGACGTGGCCTGGCATTAGATAGAGAGGTGCGATTTGCACTGCTTAATTCAGTAAAGACTGACTTTCTCGAGGATAGGTTCCTAGTTTGCTTGTGGCTCACTGAGGGAGCCAGTACGTTGAAAGGGCCAACTCAGTACCTGCCCTTTCCCTAGTCCCAGCTGGTTGCTGCCAGTCTTTTGGACCAACTGGGGACTGTAGCTTCGGTGACCTTGACTGTGATGATCAGGCTTAATTGAATGAGTGCAGTCAGTAAATGCATTTGAGAAAACAAATGTATTTGTTTTCCATGCTGCTGGTACAAACGCATATTTACTTTTTGCATCTGTGGCACAAATGGTCCAATGTAGCCTTCTACCTTCCCATCAACAGAGATTACTCAAAACCAACCTTTTTCCTTTTTTGTTGCTTAAATGTGTTCTTTCTGTCATCACAGATGCCATACATTTATGTACTTTTTTAGTTCTCCCAAGTGAAAAATAGCAAAAAAATAATATACATGCACACTGCTGTATTTTGTTCGCATTAAGGTTCTATTTTTAATGTTTAGCCTTCTTCATCAAGAAGGGGAAAAAAATACATTCTCATCTTGTCGAAAGGCAAAGATAGATGATTTGGGAACTCTGTTAGTACTGTTAGCCAAGACCTAACCCCTCTGAAAACTGGAAGAATGTGTCAAAGATGATTGAAAATGTCACTGATGCATAAATGCAATCATGTATGGTTAGTCATTCCCATTGGAATTGGAATGTGATTTTCACTGGGTTACTCTAGGGAAGATGCTACTTGACAGTTTCAGCCCAAATATTAGAGACAGTATTTTTAGAAAAAAAAAAAAAAACCAACCCTGATTTGTTTCAGTTCTTGAATTTTGCACTTAGGCCTGGGATCATTAATTCCTAAGTCAAATCAGCCCCACAAGAACAACAGACCGAGAGACTCCCAGGTGTGCTGCTAGCTGGCTGACTCCCTTGAGAGACTAACGGATGATGGGCAGGGTTTAAGGGAAAGCTGGCAAAAGGAGAGAAGAAAGGTCGCTAACTAAAAAGTTGGGTTTCTCTTTGACAAGCAAGATTAAAGGGGTGAGAGCAGATATGTGATTCAGTTTGGGAAACGGGATTAAAAGATCAATGTGGGGCTCGCTGACCATCACGTAAGAGTTCCAAAATGCTCCAGGCAGTGTTTCCCAGTACCTAAGTCCATGATAAAGAAGTATTTTGTTGGGGAGAAATTACTTAGTTACCCTCAATTTTTTTTGTCCTTTGTCGAAAATAACTTATCTGTATTGACACCATAGACCAATTCTCAGCGCAGGACACATGATGGCAATGTTGCACCGCTCCTGAACGGCTGTTGTGTGGCACTGACCCAGCCAGTATTCATGTACTGAGCAATAAATAGGTAGATGCAACACAGTGCTGCTTTACCCAGGGAATACTATACTTGTACGTGGTAGCACTGATTGTGTTTTCTATTAAACCAGAGAGTAAGGTATAGGAAAAATATACTTTTTTCCCTTTCTTTTTACCACTCTTGTATTACTTGCATGCATCCTAAGCACTGATACGGTTTATGTTTTGCAGAAATAATGTAGCTGGTATTGGAAAAAGATATGACTAATTAGTTTCATTCCGTAATACCAAATACACCTGCCTTAGAGGAGCATTTAGGAGAATAAAAACCTCTACCCATCACACACATAGAGAGATTAGGAACCGTGAAGGTTTCTCCCCCTCAAAAGAAACCTTTACTGTTCCAACAAGGTAGCCATGAACTCTCACTTTCAAAAAGATCTCTAAGCTAAATATAAGCTTCCCTAAATGTCTACAAGGAAATGGTGGCATTGCAGAAGAACTTAGTGGGCAAAGTTTCAGCAGACGTGAGGGTGAGTTTCTGGGTTCAGCGGCCGTGGACGGCTCTCGGCACAAAACCCCTCGGAGCCGCTGTGGTTTGGCTGAACCCTTCAGGTGATCACGGCAGCAGAGCAGCCACGGGTTCATGCTCCTGTGGCTTTCTTCTCTGTTCTGCCTGACAGGAGGGCCCTTCAGAGGCAGATCAAGTAGGAAAGGACTTAGATTACAAAGACAATGCTGACTGCCAAGTTATTCAGGGCTGCGGGGCTGTTGTCTTTCATATTTGTCCTGGTTTTGGTACGCTGTTGCAGCTCCACCGGCTCGGTTCCCAAGCCATGGTCTTCCCTGGTTTTTCCTCTGCCTTTCTCGAGTTCTGTGCCCCGGTAGACAAACCCTTCTCTGTGCTGCCGTCATCGCTGCTCAGCTGATTGCCATTTCACCAACACAAAATTAATGAGGGTTTGTTTCGTTTTTTTTCCCCCTTCTGATTTTCAGCCTCTTAGGCCTAGACATGTTATCAACCACTGCTGGGTTAGTCAAATCATCCTTAGCTCTAAGAGTCTGCATTCAACTCTAGATCTTGGTGGCAGGAGCAATGCACTGGGCAGGTGTCCCCAGGGAGAGAGGTCTAGGGGAATCGCAAAGCTGCAAGGGCTCAAAGATGCCTTCTTACAGTGCCAGAAGGAAAATGCAGGGTTTTTTCAGCTAACAAGCAGTGCTGTGCTGGCTTTGTTCCCTTTTCCCCATTCTGCCAGATAAAAATGTAAACTAAAATGAAAAAAACAAACAAATCCCGAAGCATGAGAACAAGCACTCCAAGTAAGCCACACTCAACTGACTGCTTAGATTCATGCTTGGGAGATCAGTACTTTCAAACTGGGTGGTATAGGTTGATTTTTGTGAGCAACACATACCCACACAGGCCATCAAAAAAAAAAAAATACTAGGAATTGAGCAAGTATTTGGATACTGTTGTTGGTAAGGTTCCTGTAAATAAAAGCCAACTAAAACCACTGAATATGCGTTGAAGTAATGGATACAGCAATAGTGGGGAAATTAAGTAGTTTTTTTTTTTCAATGCCTAAAGTCCTTTTTAGGTGTATATTACCAGGATGAAGATCAAGAGCCCTACAATTCCATGTCTTTACTGATCCACAGGAGGCATAGCTTAAGTGATAGTGGAAAAAATCCAATGGAAATTTGCCGTCAACTGCTAATCAGGAGTTTGGTGTCGCAGTAGTTTCCACCTCTCCCTGCATCCAACAGCCAAGACCGAGGCCTTCAAACATATATTGAGGGAGGAAACATGAGTGCCATACAAATCTTTTTTAAGTATGTAACATAAGCCATATGTTATGATCATTATTTCTACTGTCAGTAATTTTTAACAAGAGAAATGAATAAGAAGAAGTGGCTATGGTAATGAATTTTCTTGAAATGTGTCATCCTTGAGTGATTCAGCTGGGAGTGTAGAGATCCCACTTCAGTCCCTGCACACGAGCAGAAGACCTGCCTCCCATCCCACCGTCTCCCCGGGGCAGACTGACATGGATACTAATCTTTTCATCCTATTACCCACCCTAAGAGCAGCCTTTCTGTGTAGCTGCTGAAGCTCCTTCCAACTTGCCATCTTCCCTGCCTCAGAAATGCTGTGATAGCTCCCATACCCCTTCAGCCAGTGCTTTTTTTCTTTCCTTTCTTGCCCAACACCTCTGTCGATAGCGCAGCGGGATTGTACGACTTCTTTGGCTGATTTTCTGCATTCTTTGCTTTACAGGCCACATGCCTGGAGATTAACAATCTGGATTAATTTCATTAGGAGCCCTTGGCCCAGAAATGCATCGCCCTGTATGCCTAAGTGATTTGGTTTACCTGCATCTTTCTAGTTTTATTTTAAACCTGAGCTTGAACAGACAAGAAACAAACTCAAACACTAATAGTAAGAAAATGACAAATCTCTTTTGTAAAAATTGCCACCTGTGAAGTGCAAAGAAACAGCTAAGCTAAACACTTGTAATTTAGAAAGAAGGACATTAAGAAGATCCATTCCAAAACACGTATCTTTAAAAAAAATCCTGCTGGCTTTTGCTTGTTTCCTTCCCGCACACATAAGTAAAATATTAGTTCTCTAGTCTCAAATAAGTGCTAAACCCCCAAACATATATCAGTTGCTTTATTATTTCTTGGGATTAAAAAATCATGCTTTTGGCACTTTGTATTAATGGCACGATGATCTTCTGCAACATTTTCTGCCTATATTTTTAAAAGGACAGTATGAATGTCATTTTCGTAGTTGAGGCATTAAGTCCCCAGGATGCCCAGCAAGGCCTCCTTGGTGTGCAGATTTATTTCCACTGAGCAGCTTGAAGTATTTCAGCGAGGGAAAGATACTGAAGAGAAATCCAGCAGCTATAGATAGTAAAGCCAGACGCTATAGAGTACTGACTGGGGCTAGAAAGTTACAGAGGTTGTGATATTTAACGCTTATCACTAGTTCACAGCTGATGTACCTTTACTCTCCTACCCTGAGAATATTTTATTTGGTCAAGATTTGATAGCAACAAACAACAAAATCCATAGTACGTCATATATTTTCTCTTCTGCGGGAACGGCACACGGAAAAAGCATGAACTTCACATACATATGCTGAATTAACAATCCTATTTCATGAAGTACATAGAAAGGATTTATTGGGTGGGTTTCAGATGTAATGTAAGCTCTTTTAGAGGCAGAGGGTGAGATTCCCCATTCACTTCTGCAAGACATGAGTAGTTCAGACAGGACCATGGAAATGCAATGCCCAGCCTGCCTCGCAACTCCTACCCCGCGATCACTGAGCAATCTGTTTTGTAGCAAACCCCATTTGAGGATACGTTGTCTTTGGGTCACTTCCTTTTCATGCTTTATTACTTCTCAGTGGAAGCTGGTTGCTTTGGGTGGTCTGGGCATCTGCAACAGTAGAAGAGAGCTCCTGTAAGATGCTTAAAATATGTTCCAATGTTTTCTGTGCTATTCTGTGACAGATGTTTTGTCCAGTCATATTAATCTATCATCTTGAAACTCAGTTCCTATTAAAGGAAATGTAGACCTCATTTTCTCCCCCTTTTCCTTACTTCAAATATCTGTTCTAGTGCTTTATTGAGGTCAGATCGGTGGACCAGCAGTAACGTGCATTAATTTTTACCCCTTCCGTAAAGGTGTTGTCTTTCTGTTCCCAGTCATGTAATATTTTCCAAACTGAAAATGTATTAAAAATCCTTACTGCTCAGCTTGTGACTCAATCTATTGAGCTTATTGCAGTTCTGGGATGAAGTGTATCTGGTTCACTTTATTGAGATCACTGGGGGTTTGTTTCTTCCCCAGAAGCCGTTATTCTACTTTTGAGATCCTCAGTTCTGTTAGCAATCATGCTTTTGCCCTCATGTTCAACAGTGTTGTTGCTACTGAAAACAAAGATGGGGTTTTAGTTTGTGGGCTGTAAATAGAGTGTTTTTGATCTCCCTGCCATACTCCTTGCCCACTGCATGATGATCCCATTTCTTCTTTCATTAATATCTGTGATTTAAAAAGGATATGTATGCTAATAAAATTTACTGGTGGAAAGGTGGGGAAGTGCTTTCAGTGTAGAAAAAGGCCAGAAAACCACTCAGGGGGCAATGGTTTCCCTTGAGAATAGAAACACCATGAATTAGATGAAGTTCGGTAACAAAGTGAAAGGAAATTCACGTGAGCAGGGGTTTGCCAATAACCAGCCCTCCTGGGAACTCACCAGATTTCCAGTAAGAAGAGTGGGAAAGGGACTTTAATGTTATCAATGTAACAGAAATTCAACCCAACTTCAAGTCCAATCTTCTGTCCTGGCCCTTTAAAATGTAGGTTTCTGTAGCAGATAACATCTTGGACAACAACAAGGAATTAATGTGTTTTTTTCCCCATGATAATATAAAAGCATGTACCTGTTCATTTAGTTTATTAATGGCTCATTGGTGTCTTTGCAATAGAAGACTTTTGCTGTGACAAGCATTTGAAAGACAGAGGGAAAGAAAAGTCTTGTTGTCTAAGGTTTTGTTTTCTTTACGTGTTTCCCCTGAAGGTACATGTATTTGCTTGAAAATAATTACAAATGTCATAACTCTGATTTCAGCCTATGTGTTGCCTGACTTTCAGGGATAAGGGCACTTAAGTTGCTGGTAAACTCCAGCCTAGAAATACTCTGGCCTGTTCAGTTTGTAAAACACATTTTATAAGCATCATTTCCCTTCTAGCCTGCAGCAACAAGATGTGACATTTATATATTGCCCCACCCATACATCACATAATGTTGCCAGATTCTTTATGATTAACTGATGTAATTGACTTCTGAGATAAAAAAATTATCTGGGAGAATCTACAGAATAAAATAAAGTTTCAATTTTATTCCAAAATTGAACTAAGAAAAGGAGGAAATAGATCTTTCCTGAGGACAGCCATTCCTTCAGAAAACCAAACATAAGAAAAACCACTGCATCAATACTGGTGAGAAGCAAGGGCATGCCAAATTTATCCCACACCTCGGCCGTGTATCAGATCAATATATCAGAGAGAATGCAGGAAAATACAGAACAGACGGCAAGGCAGACGTCTTGCAGATAAGTAGCATTCTCCAACTTTGCAGCAAGTCTTCTGCTCTCAGGAAGGACTGACTCACACTTGGTTTTTTGGACTAAACTTTCACTGCCCAAACATTAAGCTTACTGGTATCATTCCATGCCACATCTGTCTAAATACACCCGCCTTGCATCTAGATGTATTCCTGGTGTTGTTAAAAAGAAAAGACTTGAAAATAACGCAGTGGATGTGAACATCACCAAACCTGGAACTGATATTGCAGAGCAGCAGGTCTCACATGACGTTCCTCTCCTACCTGATGCGTTGAGTGGGTTCTTGTTACTGTTACTAGGAAAATTGCACAATTAAAGCATTGAGCATCACTCCTAACAAACATTTATAATTTGCTTTGAAACCACCTGAGCACCTCTGGACCCACAGCTGCAGATTTCTGCAAGAGCTATATTCATTCAACAACATTTTTCTGGGAATTCAACAAAATGGGAAATGGCAACCTTCAGACAGCAGTGTAAGCGTAACACACCAGAAGTCAGACAGGAGAGCAGTCATTTGAACATTAGGCATATTTCAGATCTCATTGCAACTATGATGAGAAGAAAAGGCTTTGGTTGGTGTCCTGAGAGCTTTACATCTTTGCTTGCAACTCTTGCCTTTTACCACTGTGTGCCTGGTTAAAAGACTGTTAGGATGAACGTAATTTTCCATTTGCTCGATGATGAAAAGGCATAAAATCAGTCAGACTGATAGGAAAATGGCTTTTATTGGTTTATCTGTTTTTCCCGTTGGAACACGCTATGATTCTAGAAAATTTATCTTCCCGATGAGGACAAACCGTGAGATCCCACAACTCCAGAGGAACGATCAGTGACGCTGGGGTAATTTGTACCCAGGGAGTGGGGCACTGTGCCTTCTATGTGAAGGGCTGAGGAAGTCTATCTAACCTTCCTCACTGCATATGTTAAGAGCTCCTGGTTTTCTTTCATATCACTGCAACCGATCGCAAGGAATGACGGACACTGTGTGAACCCCCAGCCAGTTAGTTTTTCACTACAGAACTGAACTTCAGCAAAGGGAAATAAATAAGAGTACTTCAAGACCTAAAGAAACCTGTTGTTCTTGTGTTAATAAAAGAAAATTGAACCAAGGAAGGAATAAGACAGAGATGATTAAGTGAGTCCTTATCTCATAGCGCAGTGACATTTTCTTATCCCTCTTAGAATTCGTGGCCAGCTCTAGGAGTTGTGTTAGTAAACTTGTATATTAAAATCCAAACTACTTGCTGAACTTTAACATATTTTCCCTAATGCCCATTAGATTGAAAAGAAATCTTCATTATTTCTCTGTTTGTGAATACTTTCCTTGTATCATCATTATCTTCTGAGTCACCAGTAGCTGATGCATTGCTTTACCTTTATTTAGAGTGGTTAGAAATACAGAGTGATACATACTATGAAGTAAGTAATAATTTATGACAAGGTGTGCAGTATGCAAAATGTATAGTTTGCAGAGATTAATGCATGAGCCAAGGACAAATACATTAACTTAACCAGCTACCTGGAAAGCAAGCTTAATGAAAGAGGGATATGAATGCAACATAGGAAGAAAAAGGCACAGTAGTGACAGAAAACTGTATATGTATTTAATATAGGCGCCTCTATGAATTAATAGCTCATCTCTGAGTTCAAGTACACAGATACTTGGCTCTGGTAGGGACGGTCGTATAATTCAGAGTGGGCCAGTTAAGCCTGACAATCAAAAACTGAGCACTGGAGGCTGAATTTGGCAAATCGTAGTCATTTCCAGGATGTTACACATCAAGGTATAGCATTTCAAAGCGTGTTTCTACAACATTTTAAAGCAAATATCCATGTCTCGTTCTGCTAAGTCCCATTTCTGCAATACAGACAAGGTGCGACAACTCAGTGTCTTCAAGTCTGTGCATTTCTAATGAATTGCTGCACGTTGGGAAAGATCTGCTCCTGCCCTCAGGCACACATGTAAACCATGACTGCAAATTTTTTGAATATGTATCGGTGGTCCATCCTGAAGTCAGCTTCAAAAGACTCTGCGTTTCTTGGCTGCACTCTAAACCTGGCATATTTTGTGTGGTAACGCCAGAATTTACACTCTAAAGCTCTTGGCCTTCAAGTCAGTCATTTTCCCTGAAGTCTTCTGTGTTGATACTACTCGCCTTACTATTTACTATGATTGGCATATGCTAATTTCATTAGTTTAGGCTTAATGAAGGCCATCAGAATCTCAAAAAACCCACCATCAGAAACGCAGACCTGCCATCTTACTCTCTCTTCCTAGAGTGCCTGACTCTGTTTTCCCCCCAGTACTTCTGGCCTCAAGTCCTACACCTTGTTAGGCTACAGAAGAAGCCAATCTGTATTTCGGTAATTTTCACGGTTGCAGGCCCATGACACCCAGAGCTTTCTGTGAAAGCAGCAAAGACATCAAAGAAAGGGAGCTGGAAGAAACGGGTTTAGAGAGAAGCATCCATACTGGTTGATGCCCTTCTTCTGTCCTAGAAGCTGTGGCAGTCCCTCCCTGTGCGCCCCGCGGGCTCCGCCGGTGTGGTTTCCGAAGCTCATTACAAATTGCCATAGGCGATAAAGATGACTAGCTATGTATTTACTCCTGCATTGTGGGCTACAGTGTGAAATTTAAGAGCCCCTCAATAGATAGAAAGTCCAACTGGATGATTGAATGGGCCTTTCTAGCACCATGAATCTCTGTCTATAGATATATAACCATTAGGATCCTGTTTTCTGTAGACTGCACCATTAAATTTATGGGACTTGCAGTCTGCAGAGGTAGCTGCCATTCTGTGAGACAGAACAGGTGCTGCCTGCTACACTGAAACGCACAATACCTTGTTCTGAAAGTCTTTGTGGTTCATATTCGTCTAAAATAAATCAAATATATTGAAACTATACCCTAACTTTAGGGGCAAGGACAAACATAACGTAATCTTGTTTGACTGACTTCTCTCCATGTGGAATTTGCAGCAGAAATCATAAAACTGTAACCAGAGGCTGTCTGTCAGAAATCAAGATTTCCCCCCATGGTATTTTGTCTTTGCTTATAATTTTATTTCCACCGTTGCTGTTTTGAGTGAAATCTTATACTTAGCCATTCAGATACAGTCTCTCTTAGCAGATAACGTTCTCCAAAACCCCTTGTGGAAAAGACTATCACAGTGGCTGTGATAATATTAAGACAGTGTTAACTCGATGCCCTGGTTTTGGTTAAACCACATCACTTGAATACGCAAAAGTAAAAGTATTAAATCTTACTAATCACTAATACAGTGGTTATTCATGTTTCAAGAAAATAAATTTTTAAACTTGTGTAATCAAAAAAAAATACACTAAGGAATGGAAATGTTTCCTATTTTAATTCCTGATTTTAACTGGCAGTAAATAGAACTGCTGTCAACAGGAACCAATTTTCCATATCACTAGCAGAAGAGTAGGTGTTATATATGGAATAGGAGAAGTGTATTATACACTGGAAATTGTATGTTTTTAGCAGAACATACCTTGGAAACTATTAACTACAGTTATTTATTTCTCAGTCACTAAAAATATGTGTGGTCTGCATTTTAACTAGCTTATTTGTAATTTCCCTGAATAGTTCCTTGGTTAATATGATAAAAGAAAGAAGACATTCTAGTTCCTTTTATATCCTTTCAAACCACATGCCTGTAGCATGCATTTAGTTTTGAAAGCACATAGTAAAAACCTTTTTTTGTGTCTGTAGGCATGACTGAAAAATGGTGAGAAATAAGAAAAACACATGTGAAAAAAGCCGCGTCTTCTGCTCTGTCTTTGCTTCAGGGACTTAGGTGACATTGGTAAGGAGCAACAGTAGCTAGAAACTGGCTTGCATGTGGATCAACAGGAATAAAAGCCACGTTGGCTAACGTCAAACCGTGGGTTTGAAGTTTATAATCAGCCCATTTCTGGGCCGAAGATTCAAGGAAGTTCCTTCAGTGAAAGTCATTTACGGATTTTTTTTTTTCTCCCCACACAAGTTAAAGAATTCCACGTATCCTGGACTCACAGCTGCCACTAAGCTAATGTATCTCAAAAGTCTGCGTGCATAGTAGAGAAAAAGAGAGGTCATATTCCTCTTAAATACACTCTGAAGGCCACCTTTTGCTCACCGTTAGAAAATTCGTTAATTGACTTTTTCTTAACACTGCGTTCTCTCCCACCTTTTGTTGTGTACGCCGGCTGTTTCGATTGTATCAAATCATAGTTTTCAAGTGTTGTTCAAGCCATGAGGGAGAAACTGTACTGACAATAGTGCTAAGCATTGTTTGCTTCTGGCAATCTGGAGAGATTTGTTGGTTCATTTCTTTTCCCTGCGGTAACCTCATGATACCTGTGCAGCCTGATAGTTCTTAAAAGAAAAGCATTAAAAAATACCTACTTTTTAACTTTAACTAGAACTTGTTTACCTCATTATTTCTTTTTGTATCTTTCTCCTTCCAATAACTCTTAAACTGGCTTTAAACTCTTTTCAGTTATTATTGTTTATATTTAGGATATAAAAGTCTGTTCAAGGAATCCACTCCTGACTCACACTGGGAAAAATATATAAAGTGAATTAAGCAGTATATATTTAATGGATGAAAATCCGTAAGATGTCTTTTATTAACATATGCCTATTGATATTCCGTTCTTCGTTCCATTTTGTCAAACAAACGTGGCACACTGAATCCTGTCGCTTTTAATCATACCGTGTTTTTTATTCTTGCTATGCTTTTTCTTGAGGTTTGCCTCGAGGACTCTCCCAAGAGGAGTCTGGCTGCCCGGCTGGAGACCCTGCCTGCCAGTGCAGCCTGAGGGCACGGTCTGGAGGGGGACCCGCTGCCGCCCCGTCCCGGGGCTCTCCTGGTGGCCTGGCGGCAGCCGCGCACCCCTGGCCGGGCAGGTGTCCCTGACCCTGGCCGGAGATGGAAAGCGAAGTGGTGAGCTCTGCATCCGTGAACGATGGAGTGCTCGGAAACTGCTCGAAGGCGGCGGTGCTCCTGTCTGAAGGGGCAAGTGGTTGTAGTCCGGCTGGGGCCAGGCTCCCTTGTGACGAACACCGTAAACTTAACATTGGGCTGTGGGCAGGGCGGAAGGAGGAGAAAGGAGGAGACTCGAAAGGGGGGAAGGACTCGAAAGGAGGAATAGAGACTCACTCTGCAGCATGATGATTCCAGTGTCTTGCTCCAAATCACTGTGGTGGAACCACCTAGTCCTCTTGAGGAGGGCAAACCCTCCTGAGACTACTCAGGCAAGATTTGCTGAAGGGACTCCATCCTATTTTGTTTGCACGGCTTGCAATTTTTCTGGTGGCTTACAAATACCCACAGGCCTTATATTCAGCCTCAGGGGATGGGCTGTTGCCTCTGCTCTCCCTTGGCGCACGGTGCTAGATGATCTCCCTGGTGCGCCACGGGGTCGGAGAGCCATCCGGATCGAGTAGCTGCTCTCGTAACAAGGCTACAGGGACGTACAAATGAACCCAGCTGTGTATGAGATCAGTATCTGCATTCATGAAATAAGGCAGAGCTTAACAGGTGCAATTTAAAGACCAATTAGGCATTTCTACTCAGTAAATTTTGGAACAGCCTCTGGGTTTGATTATATAGTTCCATGTTTTTGGTATCCATTTCCTTCTTACACGTTTTGTGAAATTAGATGTCATTCATAGAGGTGAGGTTAACATTGAGCAAAAGTGCTAGTTTCTTTTATCTTCTACTCGATAAATGTACTGTGATTTTTCCTAATTTAATTGACCAATAAATGGTTTAGCTTTATTAATTCTGTTAGTTTTCTGATGTGTAAATTTTTGATCTCATTATGTTTAACTATGGCCATTATAAACTGAATCAGCATCCACAATAGCATCATTGCACACTAGGCCTGAGTAGTATTTATTCCACAATTCGTGGCTCATTTGAATTTTGAGATGTAGTTATCCATCAGTTCTTTCTGTTTCTTGGGGGATGATAGCGGAAAAATACTGGAAGAAAACTTTATTTCATGAACTTTTATTTCAAGTGTCTATTTTGTCTGCTAAGAAAAAGGAAGACTGCTTCAGGTAAATATTTTATTAACTGATGAATTCCTTCAATTGCCTTAAAATCAATCTTTAAGAGATTCCTCAGTCCCTTTTTTTTTCTTTTCAAATATATTCAGAGTCCCAATACTGTCTGTATTCCTCCCACTTAGCTTCATAACTTTTCTTTCATGTCATTTATGTTATTGCCAGAAATTGAGCCATATTCCTTTATTATTTTGAATAGTTCTCGGATTGATTTTGAAGGGATTGAAAATATCCTGTAAAGCAGCATCCATATAAAAAGGAAATTTTATGAATGACATTTCCTGGTTTTATTGCCCTTGTGTTTTCTCTCTCTGACTGTCTGTCTATGGTTCTGCTGACACGGCAAAAGGTGCCGACAGATGCCCCATTGCGGATAGGGCTCAGCATAAATATCTGGGCTGTACGTGAAATGTCCCTGCTCCTTCTTTCATCATCTTCCTTTTCTCCAAACAAAAAAAACTGGAGCAAACCATAGCGGATGCTGGGAGTCATGTTTCTGACAGACAGTGGAGATAATGGAGTGATTTTTCACATAAGGAGTATAGGAAGGGGGCTGACCTTCCCTACAAACTCCAAATTGCCAAAAGTCGGTCAGAGACACAAGGGAGAAATCTCAATCTCAGAAGATCTCCTGGAAAGGATAGTTCCGTGGTTATCCTGCGCAAGCGGGAGGTGTCAATTCACCACCCTTTTTTGCCCCAGGATTCTTTCCCGGTTTTGGAGTGAAGCCAGATCTGCAACTAGCTAAAAATCTGCCTCCTTTTAAGGACTCCAAAAATCGAATATGGAGGGTCTACTATTTTCAACAAGTGTTCAAAACATGCAGAAACTCTATGATTGTTGGTAGACAAACAGATTTCAGAGTCTAATATATACCTCTACTGTTGTATTTCTCTCATCTCCCTCTGAAATTGTACAGGGTGTTATGCAAACCACTGCAAAATCTTTCTGCTTCAAAAAGGAATCAGGCAGTCATAAATAAAGACACAGAGTTTGGGTCAAGTAGATGTCAGGACAGCTGGTTTCTTAAGTGTTTTATAATACTTTATAGTACAGTGTTCTTTCACGTAAGAGTGCAAAGGAACGGCCTGTGTCACGACTCTTGAATGCTGTGATTTTCCACAGAGTATCGCAATTACTGAAAAACTTCTGACTAAATAATCATGATCGAGACCTTAGAATTTTCCATTTAATGTCTCCTGTCTGACAGCTGAACTGATAGGACAGACTGCTGTATAACTCACGAACAGAAATGGAAACCACTAAAAATTATGTTCTCACAGAGCTACTGGTTAAGTCCGAAATTTCTTTCATTCTTTGCTATTTCTCTGCGGCTAAGGCCAGCTGTAAGTTATAATGATATCAGATCACGATTCCCTTGGACCTCGAACACTGACTGATGGCTGGAAATTACCAGCAAGTCTCCATGCAACCCGCTACGTTGGGTCCGACGTATCTATAGGGAAGCCAGGGACTGTATACAAAACCCACCAGAGAAGTGTGCATGGTTATGTCCCTCTCTGTGGGTGGCTAGCCTGTAATATGTCATATGTGATGCTATGTATCAGACAAACTCTTCTGGGCGCAGTGATGGGAGGCCTGCGTCGAAGAGCTCACGTGTCATCCACAGACTATTTGGAGTTAAGCTGATTTCAGAAGGAGAAGTGTGAAGTTGGAGTACATTGCATGGGCTGCATACACAGCCACACACATCAGTTAAGCCCCAAACCTTCCTTTTAGAAAAGATAGGGTCTTAATTTCACTTTAATCACAGTTGAACAAAAGTTGTGGTTTGGGATTTTACTAATCAGAGATGGTTTCTTTCTCAAATTATTCAGCAAATGTGTCAGACTCCTAGCAAAGATACAGGTGCTTAGAAAGGTACACTATGTAATCCAGATTTGTCACTGCACTTTGTGGAATAGATAAGAAAAGGAAAAGGAAAAGGAAAAGGAAAAGGAAAAGGAAAAGGAAAAGGAAAAGGAAAAGGAAAAGGAAAAGGAAAAGGAAAAGGAAAAGGAAAAGGAAAAGGAAAAGAAGAGTATGTGTCAGCGAAAAGGAAAAGGAAAAGGAAAAGGAAAAGGAAAAGGAAAAGGAAAAGGAAAAGGAAAAGAAGAGTATGTGTCAGCTATTTTTTCAGTCATTCTCTCAGATCTAGCTCTAACATCAGAAGAAGGTCACACTCACGAAAGAAAACAGGCTTTTGGTAACTCAGTTATGGGCACAAAGCTGATAATTGGGATGATTGAAATTCAGTCCTAGCCTTACTGGGAAATAGTTACATTTGATGTAGTCCAATGAAAGGCACAATGGCGTAAGGACAGATGGGTGCAAAGACTGTGATGGAGTTGGTGGGTGGGTAGAGCAGATGGAGGGCTACAGTGAAAAGCACCACTGGGAAATGGTACTGATGGGTAGAGTTAGTGTGGAAATGTGAAAAGTACAAAAAACAAACACGAAGGGGTTTGTCATCCAGTTTTCAGCTGATATATTACATTTTGCACTGCTGCCCATCTCACTATCCAGCCAATGCCATTGGATGGTCCAAACTAAGTGGATAAAAGTAAGTGCTGGATAATCTCTCCTATTCACATGCAGCCCACTGACAAGATGGGCTGATTTACCATTTCTGCATTTTCTCTGAAATGTTAAGCTCCCAGACACCGTATGAGAACAAAGCCTACGAGGAGCGGCTGAGGGAGCTGGTGGTGGTTAGTCTGGAGAAGAGGAGGCTGAGGGGAGACCTGATCTCTCTACAACGACCTGAAAGGAGGGTGTAGCGAGGTGGGGGTCAGTCTCTACTTCCAAGTAACAGGCGATACGACAAGAGGAAACCGCCTCAAGTTGTGCCAGGGAAAGTTTAGGTTGGAGATTAGGAAAAATTTCTTCACTGAAAAGGTTTTTCAAGCACTGGAGCAGGCTGCCCAGGGGAGTGATGGAGTCCCCATCCGTGGAGGTATTTAAAAGACGTGTAGATGTGGTGCTTAGGGACATGGTTTAGTGGTGGACTGGGCAGGGGTAGGGTTATGGTCAGACTCAATGATCTTAAGGGTCTTTTCCAACCGAAATGATTCCATCATTCTATGATTCTACAAATGTGCCATCCCAGCAGACTGTCAGGCAGGCTTGGGAAATGAGAGGGAGGCCCTGGTGTGGGCTGGAGAGGGTGACCAGGGTGTTGCCTTGGAAGCTGCACTACAGCCAAAAAGCAGATGGGCAGTGAAATTCCTCTGCCTGTTCCTCTGTGATCTGGCTCTGCAAGAACGAAACTGGCTGAGGAGGATGGCAGCCGTTCTGCTGGCACCAGCTTTTTACTGTGATGTGTGCCAAGGTACAGCCAAATGTGCAAAAACATTGCTAATCAACTAAGAAGTCCTGTTTTGTAAGGACAGCCATGACCTACTTCTGTGAAGGTGGCTGTTCTCTTTCTGGTAGAAAGAACAGCTTATTCTATATTTAATAGCAATATTGAAGGAAAGTGTAGCTGTAGTGAAGGCATTTAGGGAGGAAGGACAGACATTTGGGATCGAAAATCATTAGATCTGATAGACCTGTTCAGAGAGCAGGTAGTTTTCATGCTTTCTAGCCTACTGTTAACGACCTGACTTAGATGAGTCCCCCTTGTATTACCCAGTGCAGCTACTGCCTGAGTGTATACACATAATAAACCCAGGCTTTGATTCAGATAACGTGGCCCCTACTTGGCGTGAGGAACAATCCTAAGGTTGTAGCTAGGTCTGTTTTGTGGGTGATCTGAGGGGAGGATTGGGAATGGTCCCCCAAAATGGGCAATTATTAATGACCTGGGAAGGCAGAAGGTCAGGCGTACTTTGTCTTTGCCTCCAAGTGATGAAGCATCCAAGGCTAGGAGTCATGCCAGCATGAAACCCCGTTGGCATTCTCCAGAGCTTGACTTTGTCTAAAATAGCAGTTTGAGAGATGAGTCTGAATTGACCTGTAAAGACTATTTAGACACACAGTTTCTGGATGCCGCGCTATAATTTGCTTTCCCTCCTTATGCTATGGTCTGCAATCCCTAAACGTGCTGAGGAACCGCTTGAGTATTATCCGCAAAGAAGCTGAGGCAATAAATGGAGAGCAGAGGTATACCTGGGCCTAACACTTGACATCAACAGTTCATGGCTGTGATTGGAAGCACCTATAAAATCTAGGAACCAATAGGAGAGGAAAAAAACTCCTCTTCTATAGAGTTGAGGAGGAGATGAGAATAATTTTTAATGATGGGTGTATTTTTTTCATCTGCTTGTTAATATAGCTTAATTTCACAGAGATTCTTTGGAAAAGCAAGTGAAAAATAGAATTATGTTAAGGGATTAAAGACACCTCCTGGGTAAGCAACATCAGGAAAACAGAGGAAAAGTAGTTGCTGATATTGAATTGGCAGGACAAAGCTCAAATAAGCCATCGAAGTAAAAGGCAACCCTTGAACAATCTAATGAGGTATGTCACATCCTTCTGGAAACACAACGTGGTACTCGTGATGCTCATATAAGCGAGCTCTTGTGCCTCTCTGGGGAGTGCCTGGCTGGGGAGTCTCACTCCAGAGGTTATACAAACCTACTGATGCACATGCAGTTAGAAATACTATAAGAGATATAACGCCACTTTGTGCCATACCTGCCGCAGCATTAGCAAAATTCCCAGAAGGTCTGGCTTGGTGCCTTAGGCAACAGTGGAATAAACACCAAACTTGCACTTTTGTGAAGCTGCAAGGCCTATCTCTTGAAGCAAATGCATGTGAAAGGGGAAATTCTGCGTGCAGCTTGCCCTGAGCTGTTCCTTTACGATAAGGGGACTGCAGTAAAACCAGGCTAGATTTTTTTTTGGTGTGATTTTCAGACAGCCAGGCTTCGTAGCCTTTAAAACCAGTTTGAGCATTACAGCTCAGACAAATATCAGATGCTTGGTCTTTTATTCAGTATCCGTTTACCCTGACATCTGGAGAGTCAAGTGAGTTGTTTAGGTCAGCTAGAACTTTGTATGGAGATGTACCTACAAGGGCATCGATACCCTTTCAGTAGCTGCACATCAGCATGCCCTGCTGCCTTCAGGTTGTCAGTTCATTTGAAGGCTCTCAAGGACACATGTTGAAACACAAGAACTCAACAGGCAGTGAAGCAGTGAATCTGATAAGATGAGATGCAGTGAACATTAGACAGTAAATGTGTCTCGTTTCTAGTTTCCTGGATAATCACAGCTTGGAACAGAGCTGCTGAAATACCTTAAGCCTTTCTGTAGGCTGAAAGCAGAGCTTGTGAAGCACAGACAATCATATTTAAAGAGGTTTCTGAGATCTGTCATTTTTTATAGCAAAGCAGTGAAGGTATTTTAACAGACTCAACCCTGTATACCACCTTAAAAGGAAGAAAGCCATACAAAAAAACCCCCACCGAGCCACCAAACAATGGAAGGTGTCTGTAAAATGATAAATTCGCCATGGGTTTATTAGTCTGTGAGTCTTGCAAAATGAGCTACCCAACATGGGACTGTTTATATTACTCACCCTTGCAAAAAACAAGGGCATGAGAGCAATGCATCGAGACTGTGCATAGAACCAGCAGAATTCATTCATCCAATACATTCATTTTAGAAGGCCATGCATTTTTATTGCCAAATTAATGCGTTAGCTTTCCATAATGCAAATGGAACTGAATGTGTCAAGGAACACAACGGTATTTTAACCAGTAGTTAGAAGATCTGTATTAATAATAGGCTCGTATCCCAAGGCAGATTTACTCTGTTTAATTTTGTCTGTTGCAAAGGAGAGGTTAAATCTAGATACATTATTAAGCAGATAAAGCAACTTTTAATACAGTGCTTAGAAGAGCAACATCAGTGCCTGGGACATTTGTCATACTGCATAGACAAACTGTGTGTTTATCAAACAGCTTCTGGAGCAGCCTTATTAGCTAGAGGTGGGCTTTATTTATTTTTAATCATAGATCTGACCGGGAAGACAGTTTTTAATCATTCCAAACACACGTTTCACACAGGAGAAAGTCAGTTGAATGCCTGGCCTGGAAGTAACATCACTTACAAAGACCTTACACCTGATTTGAAGCAGTGAAGTTGGATCGAAATTAGGTCTTTTCTGTGCCAGCCCATTGAATTAGCATGCCCAGATAGCTGAATCGAACTTTGTGGCAGAAAGCGGGGAGCTGCCACCAGGCCAAAGTCCTGGAAGCTGGAAGCAGAGGTGGGATCTTCCTCACCATATGCTCCATGGCTACCTGGGTAACGAGCTCTGTGACGAGCAGCTCTGGTGTACGGTCTTCTCAAGTGCACAGCACGGTGGTAGATAGTTGGAGCAATTTTGGGGAAGAGAGGTATAACGCCTTTTCAACCTATTTGTTCCCCAGATAAAAGCAGTTACTTTGTTGAGCTTGATCTTTCTCATGGCAAAATTCACTTTTATCTTTTTTTGGACCTGAGCTGCTCTATCAGCTCTTAGAGGTCAAATTTGCTGCCTAGAAGCAGGACTATTTGGTCTGAGCACACAAAGTATTTCCCACCTTCACACTGACTCAGGCCCAGAGGATCTTAAAGAGACGGCTTTAGTCTGACCTGTCCTCCTCCTCTTATCTCTTTCAAGCTTATTAATTATTCCTCGGCAGACAGACGTCAGCTATTCTATGTTTCTGTGTGTTTCCAGAAAGCTGGAAGCTGAACGTTACCAGTGGCTTCATAAAATTCACATCAGGTTGTTGTTACGTTTTATTTGTCAGGGTTGCTTAGCTTGTGACATCCACAGGGCTCAGAATATATTGCGGTCTTTCCTGGGAGTGCAAGAGAAGCATTTGCCAAAATAGAGAGCCTATTGTCTCCCCCGCCTGCACAGCCAACTTCTCTTTGATGCTGAGGGAGATGAAGACACATATATTAAAGGGGTGAACCGATGTCCTACAAATTTACAAGGCCTGGGGTCAAAGATAAAAAAGCATCAGAAAGTACCAAGTTGTAAATAAACGCACACTATCGGCCTTGACTTTCAGCATACACTAAACTGGGTACTTTGTGAGAAAGAGCGAGGAAAAAAAACCAAAGACGAATTTGCACTGACGCTACAACACTGTTTCATAAAACATATGCTTGGGTGTATGCATATAAAGTATGCATTGATATGCATGCCAAAAACACCTACCAATAAGCCCAGGCGATTTTGAAACATAGCCCACCTTTTGTGACTCCTTATAAGACTAGATTTTATTTTTTAACAACAAAAATAGGTGTTTTTGATGGTAATAACATTTCAATGCTTATGCTACTGAGGGTAAGGGCCTGGAAATGAGAGCTGCGGTAGGAGTCGTCAGGGATGAGTTTCCTAAAAAACTAAGGTAACTTGTCCAGTCTTGTGGCTGATAATAGGAAGCATTGATCTAGTGACTTTGCAAACATCTCTATTCACATGCTTAGTTAGACCTTTAAAAGCCTTTTTACTGGGACAGTGCCCTGCATTTCTGCATATGTATGTTGAGTACTGAGCAACAAAGTCTTCCAAAATGCCTTGCCGCTTTAGAAATGCTCATCATTTGGCCTTCTTGCAAGAGGCATAGTTCCTTCTTGTCATAGTGTATTACAACGTTATGACTTTATTATATTTTGTATCCCTCTTTCCGTAAGCCAGTTTAATCAGACACAAAACAGAGAAGTCCTTTCACTTCTGCTTCATTTTATTACACTGCTGTTAGCCGGTAGTTTACAGTACTGCTCCATGTAGCCTACATTATTCATGTAATGTGTCTTATTCAGTAATGTAAGGCCCTTTGAAGTTCGGAGTGGCTTAACTTCTCTGTGGACTTCTAATAATCCAGAAAGGAAAACATGTTATGGAGCCCCTACGTGTCCATCCCCTCCTGAAAAATGAGGGGGAGCATAGGATGCACAGAAGACCCACCAAACTCTGGTTGCTATAAAACTGAAAATTTTCATTTCTACAGTCCTCAGGGACAAACTGCAAGGAGTAAATCCCGTGACAGTATCCATTTAATGGCGTGTATTTCAAAAGCTGTAAGACTGAAGTGGGAGAGAGAGAGGCAGTCGGCGTGCGCGAGAGAAGTGAACGTGGAGAAATGGGAAGGACTTGGTAGCATTAAATTAAATGTCAGAAAAGTCCAATATTAACTGCGCTGCAGTAGAGCTATCCAGAAGTTGTATTTCAAAGTCCTGACCTCGGAAATGAATGGCTTATAGGGAAAAATAAGAGTGGATAGCAACTTATTGCATATATGTCAAGGCTGCGTAGATAAACTTTAAGCAAGATTTGTTTATCTTGTCTGTGGATTGATGTTTTACAGGGACAGGCAGAAGTTTGCATCGAGATGGGCCCATAAAATGGATCTTGCAGACTTTGGAGGTGGGCAGGTTTCCGTTATGCAGTAAGTCTACAGACTTAGGCACAACCGATTTCTTTTGCCCTGAGAGTGAGAAGCCAGGGGTGGGTAAGAAGTGTGGATGGAGACCCCTGTGGAGAGCTGGGGGGGTCCTTCTCCCCATGGGCTGCTGGAGCCAGCCTTGGCAGCAGGATTTGAGGCAGCTCCCCAGCCCTCAGGAGAAGCAGCAGATGTTTGGGCTTTCCAGGACTATGACAAGCTAAAGAAACAGGCCAGGTCCTCCTATTTTGCTGCCCTTTCAGGGGAGCACTGCAGAGAACTGTCTTCTTTCCTACACCCTGAGACTTAACACAGTTACTAAGAGAGAAAGAAATAATTTACAGGTAGGCAAAAAGAGGAAGCAAAAAATACGGGAGTATGACTTCATTTCCTCTCTAAATTGTACGAACTAGCTCGGCCAGAAGGACCAGTCATTTTTAACATTGAAGGAATGATACTGTAAGGCTGAAATGATTTAGAAATGCATATGGGGGAGTGGGGGGGAATATATTACTCCAGAGATGTTAAACTATTAGCAAGAAAGATTTTTTTTTTGGGGGGTTATTCTAGTCAGAGAGTGTGTCTCTGCCAAATCCAGCACAAAAATTTCTGGTAATTAATCCACAGAGACACTTATGCATCTAATCAGATTCCAGATACCTGTGTTCTTGGCACAGGTAATGTTTCCTCGTTACTTAAGACTGGTATAAATTGGCATTTAGCTGAAGCTAGCACCTGCACTGAACACGTGAACTTTTGCTTGTCAGTAAACTGCCTCAGACTTTTTGGATAAGAGAAGCAGAGAAGAAGATATAAGAAAGCACTGGGAGATGCTGAAACCTTCGATCCCACCAGTAAGAGCAGACAGCATTACAGGCTGTATTTTACCCTCTTTCCCCAGAAACTGCATCCCTAAACAATTGCCAAACCCCAGCTCTAATCACATAGTTCTCATGCCACCTCACTGCTCAACGGAAAGAAAAGCTGATCTGAACTCTGGTTACGATGATCATCGTTACCCTGCAATGTGCCGGGATCGCCGTGGCTATATTAATGTGAGTGGGAAACCGTCCTCCGATCACGCATTTTGCTAAGGGGGGAACGCTCCCTCGGGCACAGGGGAGTCTGTGGCAGACCCAGGAATGTAATCTGTTCTCTCCAGCATTCTCTTGAAAAGTAGTTCGTCCTTTTTCATCACATTGAGGAAAGATGCAAGGACAACAGCTGAGCTTCATCACACCTCGCTTAAATGACTTACATGCCTTAAGTTAGGGATATAGCTGTTATAGGCATCTTGTATAGTCAAAGAAAAAGGGAAATTCTGTCCATCTGTCACCACTGGAGATGCATTATTTATTTTTGTTGGCTAAAGGGAAGATCAAGGCATTTATGCTTCCAATCTAGGGACCTTTGTCAAGTGTCTGACGTTAGAGCTGGTAAAAATGTGTCTACTGGGGCTGTGAAAGGTGCTATGACTAGTATATTCTTCCTAAACCTCAAGGTAAGTTTTAAATTATTGGCTCTGCTCTGTAGTGACTGTATGTGCAAGTACTGGAAGATCAATATTCCTTAAGCAAAGGTTTCAGTGTTCAGCAGCCGGTAGGGATTAGCAGAAGGCAACCATTGGCGACTGGCAGGACTTTGAACATGGACCACTACATCAAGTGACCTCTTTGTTTTAATTGTGCCAAATAATATCTACGTAGTGAACCTGATAGCCACCAGCGATTTGTTTAGGGAGTAAATGCTACTCCTGAGCAGTGATTTTGTCCAGCGATCTCAAATAAATACTGAACCTAAGAATTTTTAAGGTAATACTTCAGCACGATGCTTTAAATAATATCTGCACATGATTCACTATCAATAACGCATTCTGGCAAAGTGGAATTGTGACACTAAAAGCACACTGGACTCAGCCAAATAATTTCAATTTATAACACTCTGAAAATTCTTGGTACTTTGTAAGGCACTAAAAATAAACTGGAAAAAAACCTGATATCTCCCTGTAAACTTCACACTTACAGTTGAAAATAGACTATTGTTGCAAGGCATATTTAATACTGTCACTAATTCACTCTCAGAAATGGTGCAAGAAGCAAAGGTTTCATTTCCCTCAAGAACTAGAAGATAGTGATTAGTAAAAAAAAAGAAAAAAGAAAAAAGAAAAAAAAGAATGTGATATTCCTGTGGATAAATTCCACCTAGGTCATATTCATTTTGATGGAATGAAGGATCCTTTCATCAGCTATCCAGGATCATCTAGTAAGTTTTTTAAAGCAAAAATTTCACTAATATTATCATCACAAGTCTGACATTTTGAACAAAACAATTTATTATTTTCATGTGCAAAAGAGCTATCTCTAATGATCAGTGGAAGCAGTAAAAAGATTTATCATGAAAGATTTCTCATAAAACTTACGTTATTCAGCCTGAGAACCAAAAGCTACCATGTCACCTTGACGCCTGACTGCATCATGTGAATTATGTGCTAAAAATCATCAGCGTGTCCCAAAACAACTTAGTCTTAACGAGTCATAAAAAGAATGTGTATTGCTGATTGATTGTCAATTCTTGTTTTCACAGAGAAACATTCATCAAGCAGGAGGGCCAGACGAGGGGTTCAGATTAGACACTGTGTGAAAATCACTCCTCTCATCAATTAGAGAAAGTGAACCTCTGGACTTCTGGGATAGGTTTTTAAAACAGGAGTGACACAGTCTGATAATATAAAGCTTCCTGTAGTCACAAAAACGTGCTTTTCTTTCTTGAATGCAGACAGATTTTCAGGCAGAAGCCGCAGTATTACCAAGTGATTTACATATAAATTAATCCGTATTAGACCATATGAATCATTCACTCATTCAGAGGAATGATCACCATCCAGTTGGTCTGATCACCTAAGCCAAGTGAATATATAATGTTAATCATGGTACACATTCCCTACATATCCATCATAATCATTAGTTTTAAATCATTAGGTAGACACTCCCATTAATGGGTCTTGTGTTGCAATTCTACTGGAGATGGGCCTAAGTAACAAAATCCGGTGCTGCAGTTCAAGTTTCCAGTTATTTGGCAAGATCGAGAGTGATACTTAAATGGGTGATGATGCTTCAGACCGTGCAAACACGGACTGATGCACGGGAACTCCGGGGAAAGGCCGGACCTTCCTGACCTCTGTTACAGACTCTGGGTCATCAAGGTAGCAATGCTGACCGTCCTTCTCCAACAACCTCAGCCAATCTTTGCTGCTTCCAGCTTCTTCTTTGGCAATGACTGCCTCTAATTTCTGCTAAAGAATCTGCTCAGTTACCACCTCAGCACCAGGAATTTAATTTTCCCGGCATACATTTCTTTCTCTGAAGTGGACCTACTTAGGTTAAGGGGTGAAGGTGTTTTGAGAAACCAGAAAGTGCTGGGTACTGGAGCTATGAGCCTGACACTTCCCAAGCTCACCCAGCTCCCTTTGGGAGTTACGTGGTGGTTTCTATCACAGAAGACGGTATTTCAGAATTAAAACCCAAACCAACCAACCAAACCAGCCATGATCAATCTCGACTAATTTGCTGCAGCAGACACCATGTGAAAAATGCATAGAATTAAGGAAGGAGCTTTTCTTTCTTTTTTTCTCTATCTCCGGAGTCAAGTTAAAATGGAATACAGTCATTAAAAGGTTATCCAGTGTAACAACCTAGCCAGTAAAAGACAGAAGGAGAAGGCTATATCCTTCTGTGAATTGCTTTATGAAGTATCTCGTGGCTGACAATTGGTGAACTAAATCCTTTGACAAGGAGAGATTTATAAGGACTTGTCTACAGAGACAAAGTGTTTCTACAGGCTTCAGGCAGCCCTGGGACCAGGGATTAGCAGAACTACACATAAATACGGCTTACAGCTACAGAATGCCACAACTGGGAGCCTTCAATAGGAAACTGTGTGTAAACATGCCTATGGAAAGAGGCGTCACATACTGACCGTGACTTGCCCAGGGTTTTAACAGCTTTACAGACCTTTGTATTGGACTTTGACAAGGTACTTTCCTTCATTAACTCACACTATGTTATTAATGCCCCTAGAATTTTGCTGTTGGATATTTTTTTGTTCATGGCTATTTCGAAGTCTCTGACTTGGAAAAATCCCAACCTGTGATCGTTCCGTTTGGATCAAGGCTGAGTGTTATTATCCACCTAGCGCTGTCTTCCTAAGGGGCTGCATTTTTGGTTTTGTTTTTTTGTTTTTTTTTTCTTTTAATAAGTGATGAGCATTAGAAGATGGATCAGATATAGAATTTAAATATCACAAGGTGTTAAATACTAAACACTTGAGCAATACTTAATTAAGCAGCAGTACGCAGCAGGCGGTCAGGTTCTGAGCGGCTGGTGCATTCCCGCCAAGGGACCACACTGGAAAAGC